>NW_007255974.1:467435-494977 GCF_000164805.1 Carlito syrichta | reverse complement strand
ACTCACTTCAGCCTCCCAAAGGCGTGGGATTACAGGCTGAGCCACCGAGCCCAGCTGTGAATTTTTCAGTTCCATTATTTTATCCTTTGTCTTCTTTCTGTTTGCCTAATTTTTTAATGGTTTGTATCTTGCTATTGATTTTTAAATTTTGTTCATGTATCATTTTACAGATTTTAAAAAGTTTTTCTTCTGTGTCCTCATTGAACTTTTTAAAAAATAATTATTTTACTGAACTTTTTAAAAAATAATTATTTTTAAAATGTGAGGTACAAGTCAGGTTTAGGTACATAAGCATTCTAGGTACAGGTGAAATTTGAGCCTTTCATTGACAGTAGTGGGAAACTGCAGGAGGGTAGGGAGGCAGGGAGGTGGGACTGACAGTGGTCGATATCTACCTGGGGAAGGGGGGCACACCTCACCAACAAGAGAAACTGCACAATGAATATTTGTATAGCTAACCCTGAATTGTACCCTACAATTTTAAAATTAAAAATAAAGAAAATTTGGGCCTTTCATTGGCCTTCACTTCACCTGGATTAAAAGCAGGCACCCTTATTAATTTTATGTGCCTCTGCCCATCCTGGCAGTGTCCTGCTACTGCCAATCCCTTTCTTGAAGTTTATGAAAGGTATTCAGGATTCACTTATGAGTGAGAACATATGGTTCTCAGTTCTGTTTCTTTGATATGTCCCTGAGTATGATAGACTCCAAATCCATTCAAGTTGCTGTGAAGTCCACAGTTTTGGCCTTCTTTATGGATGTATAATATTTCATAATGTATATGTACCACATTGTGTTTATCCAGTTCAGTTTCAATGAGCAACATAGTTAGTTTTATGTTTCCATTATTGTTAATAGTGCTGCATTGGACATGTATGAGCAGGTATCTTTTTTGTAGAATGATTTGAGTTTCTCTGGGTATATTCCCAGAACAGGGATTGCTGGTTAGTATAGACGGTTAATTTCTAGTTCATTTAGGAATCACCGCACTGTCTTCCATAAAGGTTGAACTAGTTTGTACTGTCACCAAAAGTGTACAACGTGCCCTTTTCTCCATATCCTCTCCATCATCTGTTGTGTTTTGTTTTATTAATGATGTCCATTCTTATGGGAGGTAGGTGGTATCTCAAATGTGGTTTTGATTTGCATTTTTCTGATTATTAGTGAGGCTGAGTTTTTTGTGTGTGTCTTTTGGCTACTTGTACATCTTCTTTTGAGAAATGTCTATTCATGTCTTCTGCCCGCTTGTGATTCTTGTAGATTCTGCATGTTAGGCCTTTATCAGATACACAGTTGGTAATTTTTTTTTCCCATTTCTTGGGCTGTCTCCCCACTCTCTTGATAGTTTCTTTTACTTTGCAGAAGCTTTTCTGTTTGATGAGGTTCCACTTGCCTATCTTTTCTCTTATGGCATGGGAATTTGGAGTTTTGATCAGGAATTGGTTGCCTATTCCAAATTCCATAAGGGTACCTCCTGCATCATCTATTATTCTTACAATTTGAGGTACTGCATTTGGGTCTTTGATCCATTTGGAGTTGATTTTTTGTGTATGGGGATAGGTAGGGGTCCTCTTTCATTGTTCTGTATGTGGTCAGTTAGATTTCCCAGAACCATTTACTGAATAGATTCTCCTCTCCCCAGTTGTTGTTGGTGGAGGCTTTGTCAAAGACGAATTGGTTGAGAAATTGAGGTTTTACTTCAGTAATCTCTATTCAGTTCCATTGGTCTATATACCTGTTCTTGTAACAATACAAGGCTAATTTGATTATTGTAGCCTTGTAATAAAGATTAAAGTCTGGAAGTGTGATACTTCATGCTTTGTTTCTTTTGTTGAGGATTGTTTTGGCTATTCATGGTCATTTTTTTTTTCCAGATGGATTTCTGTATTTTCATTTTCAGATCGGAGAAGAATGATAATGGTAATTTAATGGGAATTGTGAGTAGCTGAGCTTGGTAGCTCATCCCTGTAATCCCAGCATTTTGGGAGGTCAAGGCCAGAGGATTACCTGAGTCCAGGGGTTCAAGACCAGCCTGGACAAATTGGTGAGACCTTGTCTCTGCAATAATAATAATAATAATAATAGTAATAATTTAATGGGTATTGTGTTGAATCTGTAGATTGCCTTGAACTTGTTTAAGAAAACTATTTTGAATTCCTTTTCAGGAAATTATAGTTGTCTACTTCTTTTTTTTTTTTTTTTTTTTGAGTTGGAGTCTCACTCTGTCACCCAGACTGATGTCCAGCGATCCTTCCGCCTCAGCCTTCCAAGTAACTGGAACTACAGGCATGCCCGGCTGATTTTTGATGTATTGTAGAGATGAGGTCTCGCCAAGTTGCCCAGGCGGGTCTCGAACCTGCGGGCTCAGGCAATTCACTCACTTCAGCCTCCCAAAGTGCTGGGATTACAGGCTGAGCCACCGAATCTGGCTGTTGTCTACTTCTTTAGGGTTTGGTACTGGAGATTTATTTTGATCTCTTGGTTCATATTTTCTCAATTCTTTTTGTTCCTCGTAGTTTTGCATTTATGTCTTTGCAGTTGAAGAATATTCAGCTCTCCCAGTATTTATGTGCTAGCTTTGATAGTAAATGATCATCACCATTAATTCTGGCTAGAGATGCAAAGATCTCCTCTCTCTCTCTCTCTCTCTCTCTCTCTCTCAATCTCTCTCTCTCGAATGTATATAGGTACATGCTCTATTTCTCATGGAAGAGAAGTCTCCAAGTTGTGCATCATCTCATGGAACCAATCTTACAGAGCTAGTCTAGGTGCAACAAGTTGCCCATACAATTTTTTAAGAGAAATATATGAAAAGGTAGGAATGTTGGAGGCACACTCTGCTCCTTTTCTTGGAGAAGAAGTCTCATGTATATGTTCTTTTTCTGTATCTTTAAGTATTTTTTATGGTTCCATTTTTCTTTTTTGTTTTAAAGGAGGATTTACTGAGAAGACAGAAAATTTGCCACCATGAGAGGGGACACGAAGGGGTTGTCCTTGTTTTCTTTATTATATGATTAGCACTAACTCTATCCTTTATTATTTTAGTGATTCCTTTAAGGCTTACAGTGTGCATAATTTGACTTTCTTTGAGTGCTGTAATATACTTTACTTATAAGGAACGTACAGAAAAAATACTTCTCTCTCTTTAAATAAGCAATTATCTTTCAAAGAAACATAAATAATAAAATGTGTCCATATTTACCTGTATAACTGCCATATCTGGTGTTCTTCAGTATTTTGTGTAGATCCAACTTTTCATTTAAAGGAATCTGCTTTATAGGGTTTTAAAAACATATATTGTTGTTGTTGTTGTTGTGCAGTCCTGCTGGTATTAAAGTCTTTAAGATTTTCTGAGTCTTGAGAAAGTCTTTATTTCACCTTCATCACGAAATATATTTTTTCTGAGTAAAGAATTCTAAGTTGTAACAATTTTTTGTATATTTTAAAGATACTTACATTGTTTTTTATAAGTTGTTTGCTATAATAACTACCTTTATTCTTATTTAATAATGTGTCTTTTTTATTATTCTTGTTGCTTTTAAGATGATCTTTTTGTCATTGATTTCCAGGAACATTATCATGGTGAACAATAATGTAGTTTTGTTTATATTTCTTTTACTTGGAGTCTATTGGAATCTTTAAATTTATACTTTAGTGCATTTCATAACATTTGTGAAATTTTGAACCACGGATTTTTCCAATACTTTTTTGTTCTCTTCTAGCTCTCTTGTTCTTCAGGAACTGCAAAATTCATATGCTAGGCTGGTAGAAATTGTCTTACAATTGTCTCACTACTTCACAGATTTTTTTTCTCATTTTTGTGTTATATTTTAAATAGTTTCTATTGCTATATCATCAACTTCACTAAATTTTCTCTGCAGTATCTTATTAGACATTAATATTTCAATGTCTACATTTTTCATTTTTTTCATTTTTGAAATAGTAATATTTACTTATAGGATTTTAATTTGCATCTTTTTTATGACTTTACATAGCATGATTGTTTTTTCTTCCAGGATTTTGTGCATATGATTTCTCTTTCATTGTCTCTATTCACTAATTTTGAGTTAATTATTCAACAATTTTAAATAATTGACTTTTGTTATTATGTGTGTATGTATACTTCTTTTTGAACTTGTTAGTTTTTAGATGATAAGCAATGCATATTTTACCTTATTGGATCCTACATACACTCTTCTAATCTTTTGTGGTTATTTTTTCCATCTTAGGGAAATTTCTTCACACATATTTAACTAATTCGATGATATGTTTGAGGTAACCCTCTAACTTTACTTGAAAAACTATGCAATTGTCCATTCTAGTAATCTTTTCTTCAAACTCCATCTACCTAAATTCTTTTTGACTCTCAACTTGGTGTTCAGGCTGTAGCTGGGTACTCTGTCTTTACTTTATCATGAAAACTAGTCCAGGTAGTAAGCTGAGGCAGTCATAGACTTCAATTTATTTGTGTTCTGCCTTTAGGGATTATTGTCTTTTGTTACCTATGGTCAATATTTTGATAGTCATTATAGCATTTTGTCTATTTTCTTTTTTTTTATAATCAATATTTTTTATTATGATGCTGTGGGGTACAGTTAAGGGTTAGGTATACAAATACGTTTCATTCAGGCACCCTATTGATAAGAGGTGCTTCCCCATCCCCAGACAGATATTTGCTACCGTTAATCCCATCTCCCCCCCCCATAGTTTCCCACTACTGTCAGTCATTTTCTTACAGTATTAGGTTGGATGTTCAAGGTCCATTATATGAGTGAGAACATGTGATACTTGGACCTTTGTTTTTGTGAGAGGTCACTCAATATTATAGACTCTAGTTCCATTCAGGTTGCTGCGAAATTCATGATTTTGTTCTTTTTGATGGCTGCGTAGTATTCCATCGTGTATATGTACCACATTTTTTAATCCAGTCCTCTTTTGATGGGCAGCATGGTTGCTTCCAGGTTCTTGCTATTGTGAACAATGCTGAGATAAACATACATGTGCAGGTATCTTTTTTATAGAGTGATTTGAGTTCTTCCGCATATATTCCCAGTAGGGGAATTGCAGGGTCGTATGGGAGGTTGATATTTAAAGATTTTAGGAATCGCCACACTGCTTTCCACAGAGGTTGCACTAGTTTACACTCCCACTAACAGTGTAGAAGTGGTCCCTTTTCTCCACACCCTCTCCAGGAGCTGTTATTTTTTTAGTTGTTGATAATTGCCATTCTGACTGGAGTTAGGTGGTATCTCAGTGTGGTTTTGATTTGCATCTCCCTGATGATTAGTGAGGTTGAACATTTCTTCATATGTCTGTTGGCTGCTCGGATGTCTTCCTTTGTGAAGTGTCTGTTCATATCTTTTGCCCATTTTATAATGGGGTTGTTTGTTTTTTTCTTTTCAGCACGTTTGAGTTCCTTGTAGATTCAAGATGTTAAGCCTTTGTCAGACCTGGTGGTGGAAAATACTTTTTCCCAGTCTGTAGGCTGTCTTCCTGCTCTCTTGATGGTTTCTTTGACTTTGACAAGTTTCTGCATTTTGTCTATTTTCTTGGTTTTTTAGATAAAAATGACCAAGTCCCTCATATTCTACTTTGGGTAAATGTGTAAGGTGCTGCTTAACATTTTTTTTTTCTCTCTCTCTCTCTCAATATAAATATTAAACATCATAATATATGTATAAATATATATGTTACTTAATTGTAACAAAAGAAATAAATTGGTAAGATGCTGCACCACAAGCCATTTGTAGTATGTATGTATGTATATTTTATGTAGTTTTATATACTATAACTGGCTTATATTGTGTCATTTTATTAATCTATTTCTTTTGTTACTGTCAAATTAAATAGAATCATATTTTCAGAAAGCAATTTTGGTTTGAGAGTAGTAATGCTGGCCGAGCTCGGTGGCTCAGCCTGTAATCCCAACACTTTGGGAGGCCAAGGCGAGAAGATTGCTTGAAACCGTGGGTTCGAGACCCACCCGGGCAACTTGGCGAGACCTTGTCTCTACAGTAAAATCAAAAAGTAGGCTGACGTGGTAGTGCGCGCCTGTAGTTCCAGCTACTTGGAAGGCTGAGGTGGAAGGATCGCCGGAGCCAAGTAGGTTGAGGCTGCGGTGGCTGGGAGCATGCTCCTGCACTCCAGTCTGGGTGACAGAGTGAGACTTCAACTCAAAAAAAAAAAAAAAAAAGGGAGTAGTAATGCTAATGGTTATGCATATATTTTCTTTCTGCAACATCTTTTTATTTATATCTACTCTTTGTAAGTAACTATAATTGCTTCATCACGGAAAACTTGAAATATATTATGCATTTTAAGTCCTTTATCAATATTTCTTTTATTTATTCATTTATTTATTTACTTACTTATTACTTACTTAGGACAGAGTTTGTCACCCAGGCTGTAGTGCAGTGGTGTGATCATGACTTACTGCATTCTCAAACTTCTTGGCTAAAGCAATCCTCTTGTCTCAGCCTCCCAAGAAACTGAGACTGCAGGACCACCACTCCATGCTTGCCTATTTTATTTTATTTTATTTGAGATGGCATCTCATTATGTTGTTCAGACTAGTCTCAAACTCCTGACCTCACGTGATCCTCCTTGAAGATTGGTTTCAAATCTCTGGGATTACAGACATTAAAAAAAAAAAAGGCAATGACAAGCCAGCAAATATTTAAGCACAGAATTAAGTAATATGCTCAAGACCGTAGACTTGGTTGAACTCATGCAGACAAACTCCAAATTTGCTCTATCTCCAGAGTTTCTGGGGTAATTAATTTGGGATAGGTTTGACATTATTATTTTTAAAGACCCTGGATTTTGTAATATGCATCTGATATTGGGAATTATGGCTCTAGATAATAAAGACTGATGAAATATATGGGTGATTTCATGGAGTATCAAGTTTCACACAATTATTTGAAGTACTTGTGTACCAAGACAAGTGATGATAGTCATGATTACTTTAATTAACATTCCTTCAAGCTTTCAAAGCTTTACTGCTAACTACTTTGTATTTTAACAGGGCAAAACTTTTATCTTGCTTAAGAACATGAAGGAAATCACTGGCAGTAAACCTGTTAGTGATTAAGATCTTAGCCTGCCAATCCTTAGTGATAATTACTTTATAAGGGTGATTCTAATTTGATTTTCCAAATAAAATAACAGCAAGGGTTTAATTATATGGAGACAGATATACGAGTAAAAATATTTTTTAAATGGTTAAAAATTAAGCCAATTCTTCTAGACAGAAGAACAGGAAAAAGAGGGTTAGATTAGCATAAAACCTAAGCTTTCTTAGATTTTCTCATTCACTCATTTTAGGCTTCATTTTTATAACATCTTTAGTCACATTTATTCCTAGCAATAGATACCGTTCTCATAGGTTTTTTGGGGGGGAGGATTTTTTAAAATAAAATTTCTTGATTTATTCATAAGTTAATTCCACAGAGGCATTGCCATGAAGAGACCATTGGTTTCTCTCCTGTTCTCACTTAATGTCTTTGTATACAATTTTTTTAATTTAATCAATATTTTTTATTATGATTTTGTGGGGTACAGTTAAGGGTTAGGTGTACAATTACGTTTCATTCAGGCACCCTGTTGATAAGAGGTGTTTCCCCATCCCCAGACAGATATTTGCGACTGTTAATCCCATCCCCCTCCCCCTCTTTGTATACAATTTATAAGACTCATCACCTACATAATTATAAGTACTTCACTATGCTGTTACCAGGATTTTTGTAGATTTAGCAATGTATAAGATTAATCTACATCATGGGTTTACCAAAATGCAAAATATATTTTTCCTGAGAAGTTATGGTTCTACCTAAGTGTGTATGCAATTATTCTACCTCATTGTCTTGTGTTTCTTCTGCCTCTAAGAAATTTTTACACCTAAATAATCCTTAAAAATATAATTATTACCATGTTTCTCACTTAAAAAAAACCAACAACACAGAACATAAACAGAAGGCCAACACTAACATATGTTTACTGAATAAAATCTGTAACATCCTTTCAACTATCTTTAGTGAATCTTATCTCCTTTCCCTTTGTGTTTCTAAGCAAACAATAATGCACGAGTATAGAATACTTTTAATAAATCTCATATTACCTTGTCTTTATGTCTTAGCTCATGACTTGAAATATCCTTCCTGCTCTTCTGTACTAATCCACTAGTGAAAATGCTATGAATTAAATGAAGCCTCTTAGTTCATGTAAAGAAGAAACTTTTCTCCATCTCTTTAACGTAACCACCAAGATCTTGCTTATATATTAATTAGTGTGCACATATGTTACTGCTTCCTTCACAAAATTTTAAGCCACTTTGAAGCTCAGGATCATGACTTACTCATCTTTCAATTTTAGCAGTTTTTCAAGCATAATAATAACCTTAAAATGTCAGTTCAATTTATTTTATTTCCATTTACAAACCATATTTAGAAGTAGTCTTTAAGCTGTGCTACTTCAGTACGATCAAATGCATATCTGATTGGTGGCAGATATAAAATATTAGTTAATATTAAAATTTCCTGATATTATGAGCATGCTCTATTATAAAATGATGCCTTGCTATTAATAAAATTTCTCCATTAATTAATGGTTAGCTTCTTTAAGGAAAAAAGTATGTTTTTGCATTATATATAATACTAGTATGTTTTAATTCTGACTCGTTTGTTAATTAGGCTCTGAATTTTAACTTAAGCACCATTTCCCTTTCAAGGACACTTTTAAAAGATTATGTATTTATTTATTTGGTTATTTATTTATTTTCAGTTGGAGTCTCACCCTGTCGCCCAGGCTGGAGTGCAGTGGCATGCTCACAGCCACTGCAGCCTCGACCTGCTGTGCTCAGATGATCCTTTCACCTCAGCCTTCCCCAAGGACACCTTTTGAATAAATTATACTTATATACAAGAGGCCAAGGACAGTTAATTTCTCTTGGTCTGCAGGGAGGAAGGGTATTTCATCCTATAGCTCCTGTAGTCCATTCCCAAGTAGCCCACGTTATAATTTGAGGCATCCAGTCACTGGAATCAAAAGTGAAAATATCAAATTATATGATAAATGTTTGTAAAATATGTAGAACTATTTAAAAAAAAAATCTTAGGAGTAGACCAAATAAACTATTGTGTAAACTGTAATATTTATATTTTCAGTTGGGAAGTGAACTTGAAATTAAGCATCAAGCTGACAATTCTTACCATATATAAGATTATGATTAGAAGTGACATTTTGAAATTGACAAAGTCTAAACCACAATAATTATTTTAAAAGACATTTTTTAAACCTTCCAAATGATGGGGAATGGGTGCTTTTTCTGATAGTTTTTTTTTTAAATGAATTAGATCATATTTGTGTGAAGTGCTGCTATCAAGGGAACAAGACACTAAATGATTGATGGTATAGGAAGTATTATCTTCTAAAATAGAAAACAGTCTGATTAGAAAATTTATACATTTAAAATGTTCTCCTATTTCCACAGAAATATGATGGTGGAAATTGATTTGTGTATTAATATTATGGGCAATCTCTCTCTATCCAGTGGCACTACATATTTTAGAATGATGATTCTAAAAATGGAAGCATCTTCTCATGCCCAGATACGCACATGTTAGCATCTCTCTAGAATATTGATGGCAAGAATATATCTGCTGACAGTTTAAATATATTTCGGGACAGTATCAATGGTTTCATCTTTACTTATTTCAGTTCACTATTTATTTCACCTTCAATATTGGCACTTACATGATGTTGAATCCATAAAAAATGAAAGTGACCAATAGGTGTCTCAGTAATCTAGATTAGTTTTTTTCCAGTCTCACTCAGCTGTCTGAATCATTCTTCTTTTCTGATGCTGATGCAAAGGCAGGCTGGTTAGTCATCTCCCACAGAGCTCTCTATGCTGCTTCAAATAATAACACCCCTATAAGAGATGGACGGATGCATTTTTTAAGAATTAAAAGCAATAGTGTATGTAGTTAGGTTAAGTAATAACCCGAGAAATAATGAAAGCAGAATAAATGGTAGTGCCTGCTGTTATTTATGCTTTTATTCTCAGTGTTCTTCCTTACCTAGTGTTGAGAGAAGAGTCCTGGACCACAGTGTCACTCTAACTCCTAGAACTTGTCACATGTGACACAAGACTGTGATCACCATGCCTGTGTGAAACATCATCTAACATGAGAGATGAACACTGATGAGTACCACGTGGATCTGAATTCCCAATTTGCTCAATACAAAGGAAATGGATGTGTGAAGACACAGCTTTATCAGATGCTTCCAATTTTTTAAAGAAAGTTATTAAAACATTTTATGAAAAGCAATCTTTCTGTATTTAAAGAAAAAATATAGCAAACTGATGGCCTAGAATATTTCTGAATACCTTAGTATGAATTAAAGTCAATTATAGATACAGTTACCGAATTGCCAACCTACTCCACTAATACTTAGCTGAACATTTTTCAGAACACACTGTGAAATTGATTTATGACTAGGGTGATGAGACATCCCTTTTCTCCCCACAATATCCCTGGTTTAATTTCATTGTCTTGCTCTGGATAATTCGTTGCCTTCAATACAAGTAGTATTAATTTTAAAATATTAAAATGTGCAGTGGTATTTTCAGCAGACTTCAACTGGTACTTATAACATCTGCTTCGGTCTTATCTAGAGGTGTGTAAAATGCTTTTTAATCCATTATTAAACCTTAAGGATCAAAGACGAATAGTGATAAACTCTATCTCTTTCCAGACCATTGTAGACATAATGTAAGCACTACTTCCTTTTTCAAGGACATATTCTGCATAAATAAGTGTAGTGATACACAAGAGACCAAGGACAGTTAATTTCTTCTCGTCTGTAGGGAGGAAGAATGTTTAATCCTGAAGTTCCTATTGGCAGTTCCAAAGTGGTCCATGTTCTAGCTCCAGGCAACCAGTCAGTAGGATCAGAAGTGAAAATGGCAAATTATATGATAAGTGTTTGTAAAACATGCACATGAAATAGAAATTGAGCAATATTGCTATAGAACACATAGAGTAGTCTGAATGTATTTATTATTGGAATTTTGCAATTTATTTGTTGATATAAATTGACAGCTACTTATTATATTGTACTAAAATTGTTTTGTAATTTAAAAACAACAATAAAAAAATAGAGTATGATTCCCTAGGTAAGCCAGAAATACACACACACACACACACACACACACACACACACACACACACACACCTTAAAGCATATAGATTATATATATTCATAAATTAAAATACACATGTTATACAGGTTGCGAAAACTTTTATATACATACATACAATATCTATAAGTACAAACGTATGTGCATTAGAAAAATACAAAACTAAAACACACACTGAAACAGAGCAACACACACACACACACACACACACACACACACACCCAGGCGCCCTTACATTTGGGCCCTTTTGCCACCTATTGGTAGTGAAGGAAACCAGAGTTTGCAGGAGGTTTTTTTCTACTGGTTCCATGTGACACTAAGATGTTTGCAAAAACCTAGCCATGGACTTGAAATTAGAGACAGCACAAGTGACATCACCATCTGGGGTGAAAAAGCTCCACTTCTCCTAAACCTATCAATGAACATGGGTCTCATAATTGACACACCAAAGGTAGGCGCCTACACTACTATCCCAATCTGAGTAGGTAGAGAAGAGGTTTTCCATGGAAAGAGAGAATAGTTAGATTTTAACTCTCAGGGCAATTGTAGGCCTTGTGGGTCAGGAAAATGTCCCCAGACGCTGAAGTTTCATAATCTAAAGTAAACTTTTTCTGACCAACATTAGCTGGATGTAGAGAAGCCAACAGGCTGGCCAGAAGAACACCTAGATTAGAAACACCTGGAGAGTCAGGTAGCCAAGTGCCTGTCTGACAAACTGAGAAGCACAGAAAAAAGTTCTTGCTTGAAAAACCTTCTTGACACCAAGTTAGGTGGTAGACAAGGAAAACCTGTTTGGAGGCAGAGTGTCAGACGTGGTGTTTCCAGGTAAGACAAAATAGTGCATGTGAATGAAATATTAGTCTTGAGTTTCTAAACAAAATTGATAACAAATGAAAATTGGCCTAAGCCTTCACATGCATCATCTACTGTTATGGAAATAGTGGTGTTAGTCATTATATGAAAATCAAAACACACAAATCTGCTGGCAAATCATCAGTACATACCTAGTACATGTTTCCTAATGACTGAGATGTAGCTAATATTTTAATACCTGCACGTGTTGAAGAGTGACTTAGTTTATTACTACCTGAAATATGGATTTTTTGTTTAGAACAAATAACTGTTCTTCCGATTAATTTCACTCATGTCAAGTGTTCTTATGATAATGATTAAAATTAAAATAAATATTAGCTGTTAATATATCACCTCCATTAGCAGTTGAACATTGCAAACATGGGTAGATGCCAGATTTTACAGGTCTGGTCAGAAGGTTCAAATTAAAAATCTGTAAGTTAATTCTCAATATGCTTTGGTTGATTTCATGTATGTTGCTCTTTATTATTGATTATTAATTATTATAAGTGTTCTTGTAAATATAGATTTAAAGTTAAACATTCAAGATAAAATAATTTGCTTTGGTATTGATTACATAAATACAAAAGTGTGAAAAAATATGGTCCCTACAAAATTAAGAATGTGTGAAACATAAATGTCCTAGGAATCCATAATCACATCCAAACAAATTGCACAATTTTATGAAAGAAAAGATAGAATTTTCAAACTGTATATACACGCATGTCCAGAATAACTATACTCCACCATTTTGGGATAAGGCTAATATTTAACACAAATTATACTTGTGTGTTATGGAGCATGCCTTCTTTGTGCTGTCGTCAACAGTATTCAACAAACTTTTGAACATTTAAATAATTAATTTTAAATCAACTTCAGTAACCTAAAAATATAAGGGACAACTCTGTTTCTAAATAAATACTAAGAATGTTGTTACATTTGATACAAAGTAAGTTGAAAATCTATCATCAGATTATTCTATGCATTGAACACACAAAAAATGTTCCACTTTTGAAGTCTTAGTGTATTGTAATTTTTGAAAATGAGGCTTGAAATATAAGAATATTGGAAGTTATCTCTCAAAAACAATGGAGAAACGGAAACAGTTAAACAATGAGGTCTTATAGGTAGGATATTCTCTTGCTGAGTCGGCAGCAGCAGTTAGTGAGTCACAGCTCTTGGTCAATCATACACTCACATCGTCCACACTGGGCTATCTTGTCAGATGATTTTGCACAACTGTGGATTTGTACACGCATACCTTAAAGGAAGAGAGTCAATCTATGCAGCAAACTTTATTGGTGTCCTTTTTAAGAAATTGCCACAGCCACCCCTTTCTACAGCACCACCATTCTGGTCACTCAGCAGCCATCAACATTCAGGCAAAACTCTTCACCAGTAAAAAGATTATAACTTACTGAATGCTCAGATGATCATATATTTTAATAGCAAATAATTTTTAAATTAATGTGTGTACATTATTTATTACAACATGATGCTATTGAACACTGATAGACTAGAGTGCAGTGTAACATAACTTTTATACGCATTGTGAAACCAAAAACTTTGTGCAACTTACTATTGTGATACTGGCTTTATTGCGGTGGTCTGGAATCGAACCTGAAATATCTCTGGAGCATAGCTATTGTTTCTGTAGATAATACAGCCATCCACTTTCAAGATATGCAAGATTGTGTCTGTTCTTGGATGTTTGAATGTGCATGCATTCATTCTGGGAGCAGTGTAATTATAACTTGAGAATGATAGTAGGAGGCAAGAATGTCATTTTTATGTCATTATAGAAATTATCTCCACTTGAAAGTTTAGTGAATCTTTTGAAGTTTATTACTGACTCACTTCTTTTGTCTCATTTGCAGTTAATTTAACCTATCCACTTTGTGGAATTTTATTTTGGTAAAAAAAAAAAATAAGAAAAAATTATTTTCTGTAAACACAAACACAAACATACAAACATCAGGCCCACAGGTTGATTTTTTAAAGCTTTAAAAATGCTGAATTATTTTACAACACCTCTCTTTGTATTCTTCTGTAATGGAATAACTTTGTAGTAAAAGAAAAGGTTATTGACATTTGTAATATGTGCTGGTAAGTAATTGGTATGTTTTTAAATTTTACTATTTTGCAAAATATGATTTTTCTTTCAAGTGTTTGATTGTGGCTGCTTTTGACTGCAGTAATGAAAAATAATTCTATAGCAAAACTGGTACTTACAACTTTTTATGAAATTTAGACAATTTATTTTGATACTTTGCTGCCACTTATTCTCTTTTATTATACTTAAAGTGACATAATGCCAAAACTAAACATACTATGTCCACTACAGTATTAATTGTACCAAGTTTCCATCAAACATACAATTATTTTTATTATTATTTTTATTATATATTGTTTATTTTAAAATTGTAGGGTACAATTAAGGGTTATGTATACAAAAAATATTCATTGCGCAGGTACCCTTGTTGATGAGGTGTGCCCCCCTTCCCTCCGGCAGATATTGACACCTCCCTGCTCCCCCATAGTTTCCCACCACTGTCAATCCTTTTCTTATAGTATTATGGTAGTTGTTCAAGGTCCACTTAGAAGTGAGAACATGTGATACTCAGATCTTTGTTTCTGTGATAGATCACTCAGTATGATAGACTCTAATTCCATCCAGGTTGCTGTGAAATTCATGATTTTTTTTCTTTATGACTGCATAATATTCCATTGTGTATATGTACCATATTCTTTAAATCCAGTCCTCTTTTGATGGACAGCACGGTTGGTTCCATGATCTTGCTATTGTGAACAATGCTGCAATTAACATTCGTATGCAGGACAGCCCCATTACCAAGTGGACAAAAGATATGAATAGACCCTTCACAAAAGAAGACATATGAGCAGGTAACAGATACATGAAAAAATGCTCAGCCTCACTAGTCATCAAGGAGACGCAAGTTAAAACTACACTGAGATACCACCTAACTCCAGTCAGAATGCCATCATCACTAATTCAAAAAGTAACAGATGCTGGAGAGGATGTGGCGAAAAGGGAACACTTCTACACAGTTGGTGGGAGTATAAACTAGTACAGCCTCTGTGGAAATCAGTGTGGTGATTCCTAAAAGTACTAAAAATTGACCTTCCATATGACCCCACAATCCCCCTGCTGGGAATATACCCAGAAGAACTTAAATTACTCTACAAAAAAGTATACAATTATTATAAGAAAGTCTAAGATTGTAAAACACTTTCAAAAATAACATCCTCTTAAATAAGCTTACTTTAAAAATCCCTCCTCATATATTAAGATAATTCTAATTAGTGTACACTAACCCTAATTCATCCATAGGTGACCCTTTAATAAATATGCATTAATACATCTTCTTACTTCACCTAAACGTCCTTATTAGTAGATGGTTGCTTTTGTAAATTATCTGTTAATAAGAAAGTTGATGACAGAACAGGAAAAATGAAGTCATAAAGTTAAAGACAGATGGATATTTGAAACCATACAGTCCATTCACATGTTGGAACTCTTGGCTTCCTTACCACAAAATCCACCTTACAGTAACCACAGTAGGTGCTTTATATAATTCAGGTTAATTTCTTGACTTTGGATTAAATCCTAGCATCACTTAAATGCCAAGATAAAACAAAAAAAGTATCTTATCTCCAGTGGTCATGATTCTCTTTGACATATATCTCAGTGTCTAGTGAAGAAAATTGTATCTTTTTATTCATCCAAACATTAAAGAGTTAACCACTAGTTTTGTATTTGCAAAGACTTTCAATGAACCTTCTTAAGGAATTTTAAAAAAATACTCCATTGTATCAGTTATTTCAGCATTTCTGCTGAAGTAGAGCAGTTCATGTGCTTACTGAACTCTAGGTAGAGTTTATAAGCAACAAAATGTTTTGAGCATTTCTCAAACACCTGCAAAGTTCAAATGCATATTTAAGCCTGAATTTCTAATTTAATCCAGCATTTGAAGTACATACGTACTAAGGCAAGAGTATGTATTATTTAAATTCTTTTGGTCACACTTGTCTCTGAGTGTAGGCCCCCTTCCCAATCTGTGAAAGGTGAATAATAAACTTTACTTCTTTCTGAAAAAAATAAAATAAAATCTTTTTTTAATACTCTTTGTACTACTCTGCAGGGTTAATCTAGAATTTCCAAGGATTTTCTGTGCTCTAATGCAATGTGGAAAAATTCAGAACCTGTGCAAACCCTCTATAATGATTCTCTAAACTGTGGACATAGGAGTTTACATGCTTACTAATAATTAAAAATATTAACTCCAGATTCAGGCTTTTCCTATTGGTCATCGTATATTAATTTTGGAAGATTATATATAAACAAACACAATAATTTCAGATTTCTTTAACAAATGTTTCAGTTGAGATTACTACAAAAAAGAAAAAAAGTTAAAAAGTACTGGGCAAAGGAAAATGCTGAATTTAAAGCTAAAATGACAAATTCTTGGCATCATCTTTTATTCTCTAAAGAATTATTCTAAAGTAAAATCTTAAAATAATTTGAATTAATCCCCGTTTGAGTTTTGCAGCTATTCTTAAGTTTTATCATATATCATTATTTCATTTCTTTCTGCCCAAAAATAATGAATAAATGAATAAAACAATAGATCTTTTAAAAAACTTTGAAAATATTTTGATGAAAAAGCACCATTCTTTTCTATTTCAAAGAAGTTATTCAATGGAAAAAGACAAAAAAGAAAATGTCTGTTTAGTTTTCTTAGTTTTCCAATTTATCTCACAGATACCATAAACTATGTTTATAGCAATTGAGATCTGCTATTTTTGTTATGCATTCATGCGATACAAAGAACTCTAAAATGAATATTAGAGAGGTAGAAAAATTAGAACAGCGGTATATTGTTTAAAAGCTGATTACTCTTACTGTAATCCATACAGTTAAAAACTTCTATGGAAACAACATAGGTTGGGCCTGAGCTTTCACACACTAACCACTTACTGAAATGATTGTGGCTTTAAAAGAACCTCCATTCCTCCCGCCCACTGGACTCTCTCCTGTCTCTTCAATGCTTTTTAAAAACAGCTTTATTAAGACATAGTTCCCATACTGCACAATCCTCCCACTCAAAGTGAACAATTCAACCATTTTTTAGAACATTCCCAGACCTTTTTATGTTTTTATCTCCTTTCCCCTGCTCTTTTATTAGCCTTCCTCTGACCTACTTCTCAAGTAAGGAGTATTTGTATGAGAAAGCTAATGATATGAAATGACCTGACACAGTGACGGGTAAATTGCCACCAAGATCCAGCCCTAACTGAACTGCATTGTAGGACACGATGGTGGCTGTTTCACCTCCGTTTATTCAAACCCAAATAGGCTAAGGAATAGGAGTAATAAAAAGATGTCTGAGCCAGGCTCGGTGGCTCAGCCTGTAATCCCGCTCCTTTGAGAGGCTGAGGTGAGTGGATTGCCTCAGCCCGTGGGTTCAAGACCCGCCTGGGCAGCGAGACCTCATCTCTACAATAAATCAAAAAAACAGCTGGGCGTGGTAACGCGCGCCTGTAATTCCGGCTACTTGGAAGGCTGAGGCGGAAGGATTGCTGGAGCCCAGCAGGTCGAGGCTGCGGTGGTCGGGAGCGGCCACTGCACTCCAGTCCGGGTGACAGAGTGAGACTCCAACTCAAAAAAAAAAAAAAAAAATGTCTGGAGGATAAGAAAATATCACTGGATATATTTGCCTCCAACTGACTTGGCATCCAAATCAAAAGTACTAAAGGAAAGTTGGAGTCGCTTTATGTATCAGTTATGGTGATTCTTGCAACATTGAAATTCATAAATGACTGCCCTGAATTTACCTGCCATGGTAATTTATGAATCAGATAGTACTAAAGTTACAGCAGTTAATGTTTTCACAACCTGGACCATCACATGGAATTGTGTATAATAGGAGAGGGCATAAATTGGGTTCTATATTAATGAAAGCACAGATCCTTCGTCCGTGAAACAAATCAAAAGGAATTTCTGTTCCATATCAACTAATTTCTAATTTATAGGTTATTGATAGTTTCACACACAAATTTAATGTTATGCTGAACTTCTTCCTTAGAACCATTAAATACTAAAAGAGCTTAAGAGCTTTGGAGCCTAAACATTCATTTTACTTTATTTTCTGTTGTTTCCTAAACTAATTTGCAAGTGTTAAATGAATTGATATCATCTTCATCGCTACTGTACTTCAATTATATACTTTATAATGAAAAAAGCAAGGGAGTATATATCTGTGTTATTGGAAGCTACATGTCTTATATTTTTACATGCAATCATCTAGAATTGAATTTTAATTGTAGAGTTACCCTATTTTCAATAGGATATTTTTATTATATATAAAAATGAAGAGTTAATCTGTTGGGAAGATTAAATCTAACATACATATTAATGATACATTTGATTCTTCTTTTTCACAAAGGGTTTCTCCAACAGTAGAATGTATGATTTTAACATTTTGCACAATGTTAATTTGTGAGATCTATTTTGTATGTCAAGAAAAAAGTAATGTCAACAATCTTATTAGAAATCTAAATGATCCCTCTAAAAGAGAAATACAATCCATCAAATTGTTTTATCTCACAAATGTATGAAAATAATTCTATAGGGGAAAGTAAATCAACTAAATACTATTAGGATACATTTCAATGACTTATTACATAATTTGTCTACAAAACTAATGATGAGTATTCATAAATTATGTCTCCACTGACTCTTATTTTTGTAATTAAAACATAGAACAAATTAATGCATCAGAAGCTACCAATATCCAGTCTGAATCTTCATACCTTTAGCCCTTCTTTGAAATTTGACTCAGAAATCTGGAAGTGTGAGGCATATTAGACCTCATTTTGTTGATATTACTACAGATAACACACAAAGACATATACTACATGCTACCCTTCCTCTGATCCACCTCTTACTTAATCTGATATTTAAAAATATACCTGGTAGCTGCTTAGAAAACTAATCTTAAACCCTTCCAAGCAATATAGAAGAAAGAATAAAGAGGGAAGAGGCATTTGGAATCTAACCACCTGCA
This sequence comes from Carlito syrichta, assembly GCF_000164805.1. Classification (NCBI taxonomy): domain Eukaryota; kingdom Metazoa; phylum Chordata; class Mammalia; order Primates; family Tarsiidae; genus Carlito; species Carlito syrichta. The sequence goes on along the minus strand of NW_007255974.1, from coordinate 475,834 downwards.
TGAACATTCACACACACACACACACACAATCTGCTTTGATGTCAGGACATGTTGATATCTTGTTGTTATTGTACTGTTATTGTTCCCCAAAGTGAGGAAGAAATATTTCCCAGAAAATTATGTTAAGATAATTTTTCTAAGTAATAAAATCAGTTATTATGTGAATCACTGATCATTCATTTAACCAGTAGATGACACATTCAATAGCACAGTAGTTAAAACATTTAATCCATAAGTAACACATTCCTTCTAAATCTATGAGTAAATTATAAGAACAGGGGGGGAAAATAAACAGAAATGAAATATGTATGGTCTAAAGTCACATCTAACCCACATCAGTTGTAATAACTTAAAAACAAGGCTTCTAGAAGACTGATCTATGTAATTGTGTCTTATTAGATAACCTAAAAGACATCTTACATATCAACATTTTAAGAAAAAGCTGTAGCCTTTACAATTTACTGGAACGGAGTCACATAGAAAGAAAGTTTGCCCTAATAACTAGATGGCCAGGGTTGTGGGAGGGATTTCTCTCTAACAGAGTCGACATTTGTGTTTGACTTACATAGGTTCTTTTTTTTTTTTTTTTCATTTGGAGTCTCACTCTGTCGCCCAGACTGGAGTGCAGTGGCCGCTCCCGGACACCGCAGCCTGGACCTGCTATGCTCCGGCGATCCTTCCGCCTCAGCCTTCTGAGTAGCCGGAATTACAGGCATGCGCTTCCACGCCCGGCTGATTTTTTGATTTATTGTAGAGATGAGGTCTCGCTGCCCAGGCAGGTCTCGAACTGGCGGGCTCACACAATCCACTCACCTCAGCCTCCCAAAGGCGTGGGATTACAGGCTGAACCACCGAGCCCGGCTTACATAGGTTCTTGTCACCCTTTCAGAAGTGGAATGTATATGACAGCTTGTAACTAGGTGTCTAGATTTCCTTACTAGTTTAGTAACAACAATAACAAAATACATTTAACCTGATCAAGTCAGAACAGTGAGCCTTCTTTTTAGCAATCGCTCTCAACGTTGTGTCACCCAATTTCTGCTCTGATGAAATAAATTTACTCCAGTTTCTTAGCTTGCAGCTAAGAATTCCAACTAATAGGAACCCTAAGAAGATCTGCCTGTGAGCCTGGATCAACCACATCCTCCATGCAGCTGAGAAGCATCTCTACCTGTGAGTTCAGGTCAGGTCCGAGCATCTCTCATACTTATTGCAACTCACACAGTGCCTGAGTGCAGCATCACAGCCTTAAACACCTCACAGCCAGAATCACAGCATGTCATCACTACCAAAACTGGTTGAGTTCTAATGAAGAGTTTACAAATTATTTAATAAACATTCTCATTTACTAAGCATAATTTTGAGACATTCACAGCTATCATTCCTCCCCCCAAATGTTTTGTAGCTAAAAGCATCCTTCGTCTTGTTGATCAGTTGATGAATTTGTCTTTGCCGTGGTTACCGTTTTTTGGAAAAATGATAGCAATTAGAATCAGTAACTCTCATGTCAAAAAAAGAGGGGGAAAAAAGAACTCAGTAAACCAGGCTTCTTGCGACATTTGAAAGAGTTTCCTTTTGTTATAAAAGAAAAAAAATTATTTGAGGAAAGAAATGACTCTGTGACTAACAACATTAAGAGAAATAATTGCAAAATTAAAAGCATTTCATACAAGCAACATTAGACCTGAATTATTTATGCTGCATACTTTACACACACACACAAAATCCCTAACAAAACCAGGATCTTTACATTTTGTGCATATTTCCAAGAATCTAAAACTACCCCAGGATAAAAGAGGAGACCATGTATCACTGGAAAGCAACACATTTGCTGGCAGCCTCCTCAGCTTTCAGCAGCTTAGTGTTACCTAAAGACAACATTGTTACACAGTGCACTGATGTGCTGCTAGCATGCTGGAGTCCATGATGTTTCTTCCGAACATATGGACTTATCCCAACCTTGAACATTGTTTAAAGGCATATTGGATCCACATGTTAAAAGCAGGAAATTATTTGGAAGAGTGCAAAAGTATAATTATACTCTTCTCCTCCCAGTCAGTGCATTGCAAATCATCTTCTCAAAGATACACATTCTCCACACAATGTAGTCAAAACCTGAGCTCCTCTTTTTATTTTGAAAAAGATAAACCTAAGCTGGACTCCCAGTACTTTGGGAGGCAGAAGTGAGAGAATTGCTAGAACCCGTGGGTTTGATAGCAGCCTGGGCAACATGGTAAGACCTTGTCTCTACAATAAGTCAAAAAGTAGCTGGGTGTGGCAGCACATGCCTATCGTTTCAGCTCCTTGGAGGGTTGAGGTGGAAGGATTGCCTGAGCCCAGCAGGTCAAGGCTGTGGTGGCTGTGAGCAGCAAACCTTTGCACTCCAGCCTTGGTGACAGGTTCTGATTCAAATAAATAAATAAATAAATAAATAAATAAATAAATAAATAAATAAATAAAACACGAGAGAGAAAGATGAACACAAAGTAACTCAATAGAGTGTTTCAATAAATTGTGCCCTGATCAACTTATGATGTCATCATCTTGGAGGCTTTTAAAAATGAGTATTTCTGGATCTAGACACACAGAACCAAGTCTCTTAAGTTTGTGAACTCAATAGATGGGTCTCCCAAACACTTCATGATTCAGTTTACTAGACAACTCTCAGGACCCACTAAATTTGAGAACGATTATTTAAGGGCATAGGGTAGATGGTCACCTGCAGAAAATGCTTGGGCAAGCTTGGTTCAAATACTGCTTAATGCATGGGCCCTACTTAAATGGAAAAATAACATAAAATAAAACAACTATCCTTCTATTAAAGTGATTGTGGTTTGGTTTTCAAAAGAAATAATAGCCCGGCCTGGCCAGGCTCGGTGGCTCAGCCTGTAATCCTGCGCTTTAGGAGGCCGAGGTGAGTGAATTGCCTGAGCCCGCGGGTTCGAGACCTGCCTGGGCAAATTGGCGAGACCTCATCTCTACAATAAATCAAAAAATTAGCCGGGCGTGATAATGCGCGCCTGTAGTTCCAGCTACTTGGAAGGCTGAGGCGGAAGGATCGCCGGAGCCCAGCAGGTCGAGGCTGCGGTGACCGGGAGCGGCCACTGCACTCCAGTCTGGGTGACAGAGTGAGACTCCAACTAAAAAAAAAAAAAAAAAAAAAAGCCCGGCCTTTCCCCTCCACTTCATCTATTAAAGCATTGATTGTAGACTAAATAAAAGGCAAAAAGGCTTGTGGTTCTAGTCAGTTAAGATTGTCATCCATCCAATTTTGTAGGACAAACTTAATCAGTGTCTCTTGGTCATTTTTTTTTTTAGATTGGGGCTTTTGAGATGAAAGGAATAGAAAACTGCAGATTATTGGAATTTATTTAAGCCAATACATAGGGAAGAAGTAATATAGGAAACCCTATAATTATGCCGCACAATCATACTAATGAAACTGGAACATGACTTTTTTTCTTTCTAGATAGAGCAGTGCCTTTCACCTGTACCAGAAATTACAGTAACCCAACGTCAGCTACAAAAGTCAGTTTTCTTTAAAGTTCCCCACAATGAAAAAGCAACCAATGAGTGGGGGAGGAAACCTGTTTTGACTTTTAGAGATTAAAGAATTCTTTTTCAGTTTTACTATCTCAATTTGCTTTTTCAGCTACTGTTTTTGTTTTCATTTCTAAACCTTATTTTTCTACATTCCGTATGTAATGTCCTAATCTCCCTGAACTAAGATATGATTGGGTCACTTTATTTTCAGTCAATATAGAAATCAGTGACTTGAAAGATATCTCTGTCAGAACACTCCAGAGCTCAGGTCTCACTTATGTCCAGTTGTGGTTGTTTGTTATGGCTAGGGGCAGTCTGAGGTAGCTAGAGTCAGCACCAACCTTGCAGAATAAATAACAACCAGAAAAGGGGAGAAGAAGAGAATAAAAGAGAAGAGAAGAGAAGAGAAGAGAAGAGAAGAGAAGAGAAGAGAAGAGAAGAGAAGAGAAGAGAAGAGACAAGAAGAGAAGAGACAGAGGAGAAAGAAAGAGGAGAAAGAAAGAGGAGAGAGGAAAAGAAATTCTTGTTTTCTTTGTTGATAGAGTTGATGCTTCCTATTCAGGGCACTCATTCTATAAAAAGTATTCTTTAAAACAGTGTCAAGATGTAGGTTATTTGCTAACTCTCCAGCAGTTGTCTACTGATAATGTTATTTAGCTTCTATCTTATGTACTTTGAGTGGTAAGTGGCAAGTTTTTCAGCATTCTCTGAGGTTCAGAAGAGTGACTTGGGGTGATATCACAATAACCTCTTTTGAAATCTCAGCAACTACACAGCAAATTGATAGGTTTTCTCCATTAAATAGGTTGCTTCTGTCAAATGGTGACTGTTGTCACAGGAAGAAGTGCTCACAAATTCAGTATTTATTGTCTGACTCAATCATTTCCTACTTGGTCCCCAGTTGTCTTTTACAAATTGAGAACATTTCTTGGGAAAATCTACAAAGAAAATAACAGTGATTTTCACCAAGACCTGCCAAGGAAAACCTGTGTCCTACCTCCTATGAAACTGACTTGTGATTCCAACAATACCCTGATCTATTCTGAAGAATGGGGAAAGAAGACTGTTAATAACATGGTTCCATGATTGTATTTGTCTAAGTGTTGTTATTTTACTTCCACTTGGATCCAATGACACTTTATGAATTTGTGAAATGTCCTTCCCTGGAAAGAACATGTCTGGGGCATTATCTGCATGTAATAAGCACAGTGCATCATTTGGGAAGGTTATTTGGGGAGATTCTGTGCTTTCCCTAACAGAAAAGGAAAGAATTTATCTGTACTACTTATTGAAAATGTTTGCTTGCTTGCTGTCTCCGCTTTAAGACTTGGGATAAATCTTGTTTATTGTGATATATATGTAAGGCCAATGAGAGTGCTACCACAAGATAGATCAACTACAGATATTCATAGAATAGATAGATTCATAAAGGAATAGATGAGTGAATAAATCAGAGAAGATTTTAAAGACTTTTCTCCCTGTCACAAAGAAACATAGCACATGGCTTCTCAGAATAAATGTGCATGGGATTCAGCTGAGTATCTGGGTAAAAGGAAGAGTTCAATTGATATTCCTGAATTAGGCTGTGACAAAATGAGACCAGTGATTTTGGTCAATGGAACCCATTTCGAGAAGCAAGATTGAAAGTATCATTGCCAGAAGCAAATTTCTTAGTTCTGGACTGTTTAAACAACATGAATAATTCTGATATTTAAAATGAATGTCAAGGGCCACTGCATGATAATATTTTAAATATTTATGCCTGATAACTGAAAAAGCCAACTTTGATAGTTACACTTTTAAATGTATCTGTGTTTTATCTTTCAGTGCCGCAAAATAGTACACAGATGTGTGCAACATAATGTTTATGAGATCTGCATAGACTATGCTTAGTGTTTTAAATCCCTTTAGGTAGTTGTTCTTCTGGGCCCAAAGTGTGGTCTATGGAACAGTAAGCATACTGAGACATCATAAATCTGTGAGATAAAAATCATTTTCATGACAGAACCAAGATTTCCTGCTACCCTATTCTTCTTAAGCTAAGAAGCTACTTGCCTTTTGCATTGTGTTGAGGTTTGTTTGGGTGGTATAGGAGCAGTAGCTGGATGGCGTGACTCAAGGCAGAGGCATCAGCTGCACTGGTCGTGAAACCTCCTGCACAGAATTAGCACAGGACCCACCAGGTAAAAACTGTAGGTGATCTGAGTCCTGCAAAGTTGCAACTATGCTTAGACATTAACATAACTGCTGTTTCTGCTTTTGCTTTCCTGCATGCTTGATGATGTGCATTGCTCCTCTGATTAAACCTAAGGACCTGTGATGTTTCATCTACATAACAAGACACCCCTTGCTAGTAAAGCCTCTTCCATTCTTCTTCCCATAATTCACCTGGCCATTAAAAACTGATTTACCACAATGACTTGTTTTTGACCAAGCTTAGAGCAGTATTCTTTCTATCATCTCAAGATAGTATATGAGCTTCTGTACCTTACTTGGGGATTGGGTCTTCATTCTGAAGGTCCTATGTATACATGTAAATAAATGTGCATGACTTTTCTCCTATCAATCAATCAGTCTCATGTCAATGACTTTTCAGGGACCCTTTAAGGGTCAATGGTCTTGGCTTCCACAGTACCATTTGACAAAAAAATTGGATATAATATTAAAAGTATATAGTTTGCAGTTTCAATATGTTGTGTTATATGAATACACTTTCAATTTGATGGTTCATGTCTTTCTATAACTCAGGAAAGTAAAATTATCAATTCAAATATTGCTTTTCTGCTTTCCTACATTCAATTTTTTATATATGTCTGGAATTCATAGAATATTGGAGTCGTTCAATCAATTCTGCATTTCCACACACACATATACACTCACATACATATATAATAACTTTAACTGTTTTAAGTACATATTTATGTAATTATACATATTAATATATAATTGTAATATGATTAGCAGCTGATCAATTGCTCACACAATTATACTTAATTTAATTTTCAGATACATTCAAAGAGGTTTTAGTGTACTCACTAGTGTTTAAGTGTTTAAGTGGGTGTTTATGCATGTGTGTTTTTATGCTTAGTACAATCATAGGCATATGGCTAGATCCCACTAAAAGTATATATAAACATCTAAACATGAAAAATGAGTAGTTTGAAAGATTGTATTTGTACTAAGTCACTATTGCCACCAGTTAAGATTTTAATTTCCCCATTAATCTAAAGTTGTACCATGTTTTAATATTAATATTATTCAAGTATTTGTTATAACTGTTAAGTTTATAGATTGAAGTGTAAAATATACATTAATTTTCCAATAATTCTCAAACAAGGTTGGTATTTTCTGTTCTTTTCAAAATTCCCATGGGACAGGTATGTTAGAGTAAAAAGAAAATGCTGGCGTAAAACGTGTCAGTCAAAACACTGAAAAAATAAATAACTTTAGTCAAGAAACCTCTCTGAATGTATCTGAAGTATAGTGACATTGAAATATAATTGTCTTAATTTTATGAAATCATTATCGCTTAATTACATACGAGTTGACAAAAAACCCAAGATTCTGGATCCAACATTGTTTAGGCAAATTTTGTATAATTGACCTTGTGCTGGCAAAATTCTATAACCAGCCCACTGATTGGGCCTATAAGTAAATAAATGATTTCCTCTATTTTGCTCTAGTGCAGGATTCAGGAAACATTTTCTGCAAAAAGTCAGATAGTAAATATTTCTGACATTGTGGGCTCTACAGTCTCTGTTGCAGCCACTCAACTTTGTTGCAGCATGAAAAGTCCCAAAGGCAAGTAACAAATGCATGAGACTGTGAGCCAACAAAACTGTATTCACAAAAGCAGTCAGAAGGCCAGATCTGACCCCAGGGGTTGTAGTTTCCCAACTCCAGCTCCAGAAAGATGGCGAGGCATGTCACTGGGTCCCTGGCACAAACAAATATCTAAGTATTTGGTTTAATGCTAATAATTGTCATTAGCATTCTTTCTGATTTAGAAGAAATGTTGAACACACACTGTGTGCCAGGCACTGACCCAGTGTACACAGTAAGGGAATCAATGATCTCAATGTCAAGTCAAAGTTATCAATATGTCCTTCAACAGGAATATTGAATTTGATGGGGCTACATGCAAGCATATGCTGTGTTCATGACAGGACGCCCTGGAAAAGAAAATTATGAAACCACAGTGACAAGGTGGCATCAACTGAGTTTTGAAGGACAAATACGTTGTGCTTTTTTTGAAACAGGATTTTAAAAGCACACAAGTAAGAGGGTATTTTAATTTATCTACATATCACTCTTTTGAAATGAGAAATTTCATCCTTGTGATACGTTTTAGAGCATACCAGACACTGTGTTTCACCTTTATTATTTTGTCTCTGTGTGGTTTTCATTTTCACAATAATGTAAACTCTGTGTGCTTTTGCTTAATCTTCAGCCAGTTACTGTCGTGAAAGTTGTAGATCTTTGTTTGTGGTTGCGGGATCCCATCTATGTTCCTCTTCTCTGCTGGAGATCTAGGCCAGTGAGAAGAGAAAAATGAACAGGAGACAGAGAGTCCATGTGTCTCTGTGTCTTTGTTCACAGGCAAGGACGGTCCTAGTAAATAACTTATTTCATAGGTCAGTCATGAGGCTATAATGAGACGATACTTACAAAGTACTCACAGCAGTGTCTGTGCTATTCTACTCAACAGAAGTTAGTTATCACTATTAATAAGTCACTATTATGTTTTTAAATAATCATTAATGAAATTAACGTGGAGTGTCCCTCATGGTGTTTTTAATTACTTTAGTTTATATACATAGCAATATTTTTTTTTTTTTTTTTGAGTTGGAGTCTCA
>NW_007255974.1:454772-467271 GCF_000164805.1 Carlito syrichta | reverse complement strand
ACTCACCTCAGCCTCCCAAGGCGCGGGATTACAGGCTGAGCCACCGAGCCCGGCTACATAGCAATATTTTAAATGAAGAAAACAACAACACATTCAGGCTCTTGCTGTGTTAATGGGAAACTTAATTCAACTTGATTACAATTATAAAGGAATTCTGGATTTACTCTTCTTCAAAACAAAATATTGCTTACCTTCTTCCTGGAACTAACTGTATACTGTGATATTGTAATAGCGCTAAAGTTCCACTTTAATAGTTTTTTATTAATATGATCTTCATAATACTAAAAATGAGATAATAAAACCTATAAATGTGGGTTCATACTCTCGTAATAGGAAATTTAAGACCACATGCTTAGAATGTATTCATACATGTACTATGTTTGTTGAGATACAAAAAGATTTTTAAATTTCTGTTTAATTGGGAAGTAAGAAAACGAAAGATTCCCCAGAAGTATCTATGACAAAGCCCTCTGTCTTGTTTTTGTTAATCCACTTGACTTCTCACCCATCCCTCTCCCAGCAACTGCATTCCTCATTCAAAGGCAACCACTGACCAGAGGCCTTAGGACAAGAGTGTGATTGAATTACTTATTCCTCTGCAGGGTGTTGGTGAGGGGTGCCAACCCTTGACTTTAGGTCACAGGTCCTGTGAGGCACTGCTGACTACATGACTCTCTCTCTCCAAGGTCAGTGTGATGTATCCCTCATCTCCCTTCAGGCCTACAGAAGTCAGTGCTCCCCATCTGTATAAGCCCCAGGATACTGCCCCATGCTGTGTGGTTTTCCTATAACCTATTACAGCTTTGGAAATAATCATTTTGTTCAACTCTCCTCAAATTATTCCAATTTAAATAATACATCTTTTTTTCTTCTCAGGACACTAGTGATACAATTTTAGGTACAAATAAGAGAAAAATGGTTTTGAGGAGAAGAATTGTTTCCTTTCCCTTGAATCTTAGAGGAAGACAGTGGCCTAAAATTGAGGTCTTTCGATTATGATTAAGGATGCTGTACCAGAGTCCTCTTAATTGTCTTAATTAGCATTCTTGAAAAAAAAGAATAAGATAATGCCTCCAATTACTACACACACTCATGCACATGTGCACACATGCACACACACACACACACACACACACACACACACACACACACAAACACACACACGCACACACACACACAAATTATGGGAGGGTAATGATTGAGTGAGAGGCTTTGACCTTAGGTTACTTTGTTTAAAATCCAGCCCTTACCACTCCCTGAATATATAAGATTGAGCAAGTTAGGATCAGTTTTCTTCTGTATAAAATGTGAAATATAAGAGTACCTACTTGCAACCGTCAACAGGCACTCTCACTGTTGTCCTGTCTGTTTTACCCTTCACAGTGTATCTCCCCTTTAATAAACCTACCTTTCTCATTTCATAAAAAAAAAAAAAAAAAAAAAAAAGAGTACCTACTGTGTCAGGGCTCTCCAGAGATGCAGCGTCAATAGAATATGCCCATACAGCTGTCCATATCAATACTACAAGTGAAGATTTATTATGGATGTTGAATCACATAATTATAGAGGCCAAGAAGACCCATAATCTGCCTTCTGCAACTAGAAAAACAGAAAAGCCCATGGTATGATTTATTATGAGTCCAAAGGAATAGCATACACCCAAGGAGATGGCTGGCCCAGCACAAAAAGAGAGAAAACACGTGCCCTTCTTTCCCCTTTTTATTCTACGCAGTCCCTCAACAGATCAGGTGACCCACGTTAGTAAGGGTAGATCTTAACTCAGTGTACTGACTCAAATACTAGTCTCTTCCAGAAACACTCAGACACAACCAGAAACAATGTTCTTTCAGCTATGTGTGCAACCCCAAACCCCATCATGTTTATACTAACATTGCATCACACTTACCTCTTAGGGATCTTATGAAGGTGAATTGAGATGAATGTCTAAGGCCCCTAGCAGAGCCAAACCCATAGAAAGCACAAAGATAGTGCTTACTATCACACTATTTTTATTAATTGCATTGGTAAATTAAAGAAATATTATTATTTTCACAAAGTGAATTGAGGTGGAATCGAAAGGGATATTTTTGTTTACTTTTATATCATTTTGTTAAATTTGTTAAATTATATTAAGTTCCTTAAATTTTGATTGTTAAACTTGAGTCCTTTACTGAATCTGGAGTTCTGACATCACTTGACATTTTATGCTCATTCTGAAAAAAATGTGTATTATTTGGGTTAAATAAAAAAGAGAAAGGATGGCTACATAAAAACCACTTAAAATATTATTTTTAAATTTTTAAATTTTGCTGTTTTCCTTCTCTTTTTTTTTGGTTAGGGACAATTAGAAGATGTATAAATTTCCTGAGTCAACTATAAATTTTAGGCTATAAACACAGATCTGAAATTTATAGTAGCCAGAATTTATGTAGCTAAAGAAAGTAGCATTCTTGTATCAAATGCAGAATTGTAAGATGACTTCGTCATTATTTTAAACAAATTTCACACCGATGAAACCTGCATTTTTACATATATAGGTGAAATGCAGAGGCAAATATACTCCTACATATTTTTTTATTTTTAATAAAAAGGGATATTTTAATTAGGAAACTTACAGATTTTAATAACAAACTAGCATGTTTCCAGAACTTGATTTAAGAACATTTTACTTGATTAAATAACTTATTTTTAAAATATGTTCACGTTAAAAATATTTTCCCCTCAACAACAATCTTATTGTTTAACATGAGCTAAGAAAAAAAAATAGAAAATAATATAGAATAGAAATGAAGAAAATGAAATAGAGATAATCTTAATGATATCAGGACCACGTAATTACCTAAGTTCAGTCCTTTTTTAAAATTAACTATATCTGTATATTGCATATATTTATATCCAAATAGAATACACAAATATGCAAATGTGGATATATATGTACAGATGTTGAATATCATAACTCTACACAATACCAGTACTAACAATAGTGACTGTTGTATTCACCTGATTGTATCATTCTAAGCCATATGGTGCTTTTTTGGAATTGAACTTATGGGGTGAGAAAAATCCCCTGATTTTAAGGAGGGTTTATAATCCTTGTTTCCATTGATGTATTCATTGACAATTTTTCTAGTCTTTACATGGATTCTGAATGAGGTTTAAATTACTCCATCTGTGCCCCTGCTTGACATTATGGCATAACAAATAATAATTATACAAAAGATATGTGCAAAAATTGAATAAACACAGTAATTTGGTAAATGAACTAGTGTACTGAATTTTCTCAGAATTCATATATATTGCTATTTTTAAAAAATTGCTATGATGTTATATTTTAATTGTTTTACATATCACATACTATATATTATTATAGTTTTCAAAATTAGTTAAGCATTAATAACACATACTAAATGTTAACTGCTTTCTCATATAGTAGAAAAAACACAAATGTATGTGAATTGCATATTGTATTTTTTTTTTTTAATTTTCAGCAGCAACTCTTGATTGCCCTATGAGAAGCTATTCAGGGTAAAGATGAGAATGATCAATGTGCAGATTACTAAACATTCACATGAAAAATGTGAGAGAGAATTCAGCACCCTCCTGTGTTTAATCGACGTTTCTGTTCTTTCCCACAGTCATTGACTAACACCTCTGTTCATAACGAAGCTCAAAAACCCTTAAGAAACCATGCCTTAATTTCTCACTTGCATTGCAAGAAGACAGTGTTATATCATCCCCAAACAATCAAGGGCTGCTGTGTTTGATCTGCTTTTCTTGTGTCCATTTTGCTCTTTCCTATTTATATTTAGCATTTGAGTTGGTTGACACTATTTTTAGAAAGTGGGTCACAATCACAGCAGATGGAAATATTAATAAACTGTTGCAAGTTACTGATGATGTCTTACATTTTCAAAACCAAGTATGTGTGTACCGCACTGCTGGCTTTGGTTGTTCCAGGTTCTTGTCTTCTGCTCACTGAAGCAGCTGACTTATTTACTCATACCGAGCAGCTGTTTTGCAAGGGCAGCAGCTGTTATATGTAATGTTTGTTTACATTGCCATAATGTAATTTGAGAGGCCATTATGATTCTATCTTTGTGGCCAGTCTCATATTTCCTTGATAGATCGTGTGGGCAATGAACTTCTATCTTCATCAGAGCTTGAAGTGACACAATAAACGAAATCAAATCATGACATACTACTCTGAGTTTATGTTTTATGAGTTATGAGCAGCAGTATGTGATTTCTTCTCCCTTTACTAAATGACATCTGAAAAAGAGTGAGGATTCTGAAACGTTCAGGACAACGTCACTTTTCAGTATTTGCATGTGGACACAAAGTTTGTGTGCATCTTCAGACTTCTCCTGGCTCTTGCCTTCTTTTTCTCTTGCTTGATATGCCTCTTATGCTAGGTTGCTACTCAGTTTCAAATTTGGATGAAACCTTCCCACTTGGTTGCTCAAGAGTTTACTGAATGCCAACTCATTCTCCTGGACGTAAGTTAGCTCCCTGGGGCATGAACCTTCCCAAGGAGAAATGGAATCTGGGAGAGAGCTGAGCAATATAATTCCCTCCTTGCCCACACTTCTCAACTACGTGACACAGTGTCCTTGCACAGTCTAGTGAAGGTGCTCTGTTGTGGTATGTCTTGTGGCAATCCCTAGGCAGCAAGAATATCAGAGAAGCCTCTGCTACACCGCCATGGAAGAACTGAGGTCTTCAGGTCTTCATTCCAACAACTGTGAGGACGGAATCTTACCGACAATCAGATTAGTGTTCTTGGGAGCTATTTTTTCCCGATTTTAATCTTGAGATGACAGCAGCCCAGTGAAACCTCCTTGTTTAAAACCTTGATAGACCCTGAGCAGAGAATGTCACCAAGCCATATGTGGTCCCTGACCTATAGTAACTGTGAGATAATAAATGTTATCTTTTATTGGAATAATTGGTTACATAACATTTGACAATTGCAACTTCAGCCTAATTCTAGTGTTTTCGTCTGCAGACTGCATGCAGTAGCCTCCTGTTTTTTTAACGGAGCCAACTTGTCAACCGGATGGTGCCTACAGCTACGTAGGTATATGTGGGTAGCTGTTTTCTTACCCCTAAAATTATGCAGCATTACAGGAAACTAGCCAGTTTTTAGAGCCTTATCAATGATGATAGGACCTGTTTCTACAGATGCCCATCAGAGATTCTTCGCCCAAGCATATTACCTCTGCAGGTAATATGAGCGTGAGAAATGGGAGATTCTGCTATTTCTTTGTTTATGAGTTTACCCTAACAAAATAAATTTTATTTTTACACTGTGCAGGTCTATTAGTGTGTGGGCTCAATTTCTATCACACCCATTGTGATTTTCTTTAATGTGTCTAGTACAACTTTTTTTATTTGTAAAATTGCTAATATTTTACATTAAAGTTTCACTGTGTATGTTGATTTATAGTATCAATATCATGAATCATTTCTGTATTTGTATATCAGTGTGAAGTCTGAACCATCTTAATTATATCTTTATAAAAAATTTAATAACTATTACAGTCCTTTCCCTTTTCTTGCTTTGATAGAAGTGTCATGATTATTATGGATCTGTTCTATTTTCTATAAATTTATTTTGCAATCAGATTATGTTTCATTAAAATCTATGAATTTCACTGTGGATAAAGCTGTAAAAATATTAGTAATATTTAACCTTATACTACAAAATAAAGGGTATCTACTCAGTAATGACTTTCAAATATTGATAATTTCACGTAAATATTTATATTTGTTGCATAAAATTTATATTTGTTGCATTCATTTTAGGCACCTATGAGTCAATTGTTTTTACTAAAATATGTTTTAAATTCTTGGTTGTTGGTGTAAAACATGCAATTTTAAAAAAATTTATGGATTATTATTATCCTTCAAAGGGTAAGACACTAATTAAGATTATATGATGGTTTTAGCTTAGCTTTTAAAAATAAGTATTTTAAATAAGCAGAAGCTTAATTTTAGGTGCCCTGACACCTGTCAGTCTCTTAATTTATTAGTATCTGAAATGAAAGGAAATAACTTCTGCTCACCAAGAATGAAACTAAGTTTGGGGCATTTATGTTAGTTATGTAACATTAAATCCTTTCAAAATATGCCAGAAATATATTTTAGCTTGTAATCAGCTTAACCATATTTATTTGTAAGTTTCTCCACCTATATTACAAAAATTAAAAGTATCTTCACCTTTCTAAATTTTATTTTCATTAAAATTTACTTTTGTTAACTCAGTTTTAAAAAATCATTTAATACAGAATTTCAGATAAATAAAATGTTTAAAACTACAGGCAAACCTTTCCTACATAACTCCATTATGTTTCTTTTTCTTTTTCTTTTTCTTTTTTTGAGTTGGTCTCACTCTGTTGTCCAGACTGGAGAGCAGTGGCACACTCCCAGCCACCGCAGCCTTGACCTGCTGGGCTCCAGCGATCCTTTCGCCTCAGCCTTCCAAGTAGCTGGAACTACAGGCACACTACCATGCCCGGCTAATTTTTGATTTATTGTAGAGATGAGGTCTCACCAAATTGCCTGGGCAGGTCTCGAACCCTGCAGGCTCAGGCAATCCACTAGCTTCAGCCTCCCAAAGTGCTGGGATTACCCATTATGTTTCTAAAAGATAAACAAAACAGAAGAGACTTGAAATCCCTTAAAGTTCCGACTTTTAGCTGACTGTAGCTTCTTGATTATAATTGAGATTTTAGACAAATCTTTACATACTTGAACAAAAATTTAGTATTATATTATTTACAATTCTATAATAATTTTTGAATGTCTGTAACAAAACTCTTCAGTTGTTTTAATGTTTGGTTATTTTTATATTAATGGTAGCAACATTCCAGTTACGGTTTCTGAAAAAAAAAAAGTATCACTGTTTGTGGTAGTGATAAAAGATATCAAAAGTTTTGTTTAGTTTTTAAATAATATTGTATAACTGCTTCTATTGTACACTTTTAAATATAAAAGTTACATGTTTTATACATGTTTTATAATTATAATTTCATAATATGCATTATAATTCAAGCTGGCTACACTAGTAAGATTATCTAAAATTATGCTAACAATAAAAAAGCAATTTTACCCATACAAGAGGGAAATTCAAGAATGGTGCCCATTCAAATTAAATTTATATCAACTTTATAGCTCTTTTGTCATTGTGACATATTTATGAGGTTGTTAACTTTTAATTGCCCGGGGGTTAAAATGTACTTGATGTGACCCTTACGTACTAAGTCAAGAGCATACGAGTTACACTGCACATATGCCATTCAGAAATAATATTAAAATTTAGCTTCCTATGCTTAATAAATGTCTATAAAAAGGATGGCTACTTAATCTGTCTTAGAAAATAAAAGGTACCATATAAAAGATATAATTGAATAGTATAACTGAAATGCCAAATTTAATATTATCACTGACATGTAAACAATAATGCATCTGAAGAAAATAAAAATATGTTGCCCCAGAACATATCTCTTTGGCAGACTTTGAGAGGACTACTCAGTGATCCTGCTGACAGCAACAGTCCTGCAGAGCTGGGATTTGCAACTGCAGAGAATCTGCATTGATACAGCCCTGCTTTCTCTGAGGCCTTCCTTCTGGATCTAAAAGAGATTAACTGAGAGTCTGACACCTTTATAGAACTGAAAGAAACATTTCTCTCTGAGGGCTGCTTCCTGTGAGGTTTTGTCTATATAACCACAGCACCAGGCCTCCTCTTTTCTGGTTCCCATAAACTGCCTTGATACAGTTCAAGTCCTCATTCTTACTGTACTTCAAGATGGTGTATGAGCTTCTGAACCCCATTAGAGGGGTTAGATAATCATTTTGTGGTGATACACTGCGTGTGTATTAATAAATGTGCATGCCTTTTCTCTAATCAATTTACTTTTTGTGAGCTGACTTTTTGGTGAAAGGAAAGATTTTCCATGGCCCCTACACATTCCTAGACTTATTTTAAAATATTACATTGGCATTTAGTAAAATTAGACTTTTTTTTCCAAAAAAAGTGTTTGCATTTCTTACCTACAAAAATTAAGAGAAAACTCAAACTCAACTAAAGTTTACATATTTTCTTGGTCATTACCCAAAATCTGATGCTAAAATAGCAGACAGCTCAAAAAAATAATATCGTGACGCACTAGGGTTTGATATTAGTGAATAATGAAAGATTTATTTGATTGGCCTTTTATGTATTATTAATGATATTTGCAGAAAGTCAATGTTTTTGACTCTTCAAAAATATTTAACTTTAAATCCTATTAAGTTTTGTTTTGTTTCAAAAGGAGAGAGAAGTTTATCACCTCTTCTTTTCTTTAAGTAAACATTGCAAGGTTTAACACTGTTGCTCTTATTTCTTGTTTTATCTTTTTCTTCCTCTCTCTCTCTCTCTCTTCTCTCTTTCCTGACAGGTACATATGAAACAAAAGTGATATTTTGCTGCGGTAAATAGTATCTCAGTTGGAAATGCAAATATAAATAGTATATATATGTAGATATGTAATTTATTTTATTCCCATATTATGTCTGTGTGTGCTCATAAGTCATGAAAAATAGAAAGACTTTCGAATGATTATCAAAGTCAATTTTATAGATTAAAGGTTCTCAAACTTTAGGATGCATCAAAATCACCTGTAGAAGTTATATAAGCACAGATTGTTCATCAGTAACTGACAAAGAAGTTCAGAATTTGCTTTCTAAAAGTTCCTGGTGCTGATTGAGGAAGGGTAGCTAGTGCAGGTTAGGCATAGATAGATACATATCCTGTGGGCAGGTTTTAGAAAGCATCCAGAAATCCTGTAAGCAAGTTGAACAACCCTGAGGGCTGCAGTGTGACTTCAGTGTGAACTCTGAGTTCACCTCACCGCATCATCTGCCAAAGGAAAACTCCGTCAAGGGGGTTCTCAGGCTAGGAATCAAAAGGCCATAGAAATGATAATAACAGCACCCCTCCACCTTTCAGAGGCAGAGAGATTTCACTCTCCAGAGTGATGGTTACTTGGGCTCCACCCTCTTTAGCATATCAAACATAGTGAAGGTATATCGGGCATTTTGTAAAAGGTGAAAAGTACAGTTTTCTTTTGCCCATTTCAGCTCTGGCATGCCTTTCTTTCTCCTCTTTTTCTCTAACAAACTTTATTTTGAAATTTTGCTGGCCCTTCTAAAGTTAATCTTAGGGTTGAGCCACAGAATTCCTGAGTTTGCACTGTACCCCACCAAGCATCAGTGATAATGTTGTTAGGTAAAGGGAAATAATTTGAGATTTGAAAGCACTGTCCCATAGCTCTGTCTACATCATGAATTAGGAAATACAATTGATTACCAATGGAGATATTTTTGACCCAATGCAATGAATCATTAGTAAAGGCTTTGGGACTGAATTCCCGTTTTTCTTTTTATTTTATATAAAACATTAGCAAATATGTCAGTGATCAATGTATTGTCTCTCAGGTCTAAATCTACCCTTTTTTCCTCTGGTTTTTGATACTGTAACAGGACATGTAGTTCATTCAGTTTCCCTTCCTTTAGTCCAGGAACCCATGGATTTTGGAGCAGAAAGTCCAGTGTTTATGATAAAAATCAAACTGCAAAATATTCAAAGAGGTTATTTGGAGTTAAATATGAGTGATCAAGGCCCGAGTTACAGTTCTAGGAGGTGCTGAGAACACGTGCCCCAGGTGATTGGGTTACAGCTTAGTTTTATACATTTTAGCAAAACAGAAGTTACAGGCAAAAATATAAATCAACAAATGTGAGTTTTTTTTCATTGTTTGGCATTGACATGGCCCAGAAAAGTGGATCATCTCCAGGTGGGAGAGGGGGTTTACATATTATAGGTGGATTCAATTTTTTTTTTTATGGACAATTGATACAGTTAAATTCTGTCTAAACAATTTGAAATCAGTAAAACGAATACTTAAGATAAGGAGGTTGTAAAAGCCAAGGTTCTTCTATGTCCATGAAGATTCTAAGAAGGAGGCTTCAGAGAAAATACATGGCACCTGTCTTAGAAGGAGTCAGACTCTTCCAAGGGAAGGAGATTCTTTACAGATGCAAGTTTTTCCAAGAGAGGGCTTTGCAGGTTCATTTCAAAATATGAAGGGGAACCCCCCCAAAAAACTAATTTTTTTTGTCTTTGAGAACAGGCTTCTTGTAGTACCATTTTCCTTTTTTGGAGATTCTTTCAATGTGTTTGAACACTTCATGGTGGGTGATTTATGAATACACCTGTCCAAACTTGTTGAGAGTTCAGCAGTTTTGATCAAAAATGACCTGACCCTTATGACTTACCGTCCCTATTCACCTGATCACTCCCCAACCAACTATTTCTTATTTCCCTGATGAAAAGAGTCTTCAAAGGGAACTGTTTTGCTGATGTGGAAAAGATGTAACAAAAAAGGGCAGAAGCACTAAAAGACATCACAACTGACAAGTTCAAAAACTGTTTTGAGCAGTGGAAAAAGCATCTTGGTAAGTGTATTGCATCAAACGGAGAGTACTTTGAAGGTGATTGGAGTATAAACACATAAGAATAAATATGCAATTTTTAATAAATAAAGTCCATTTTGAGGGAGTCTTCCCTTGTATGGCAATAAACATATTTTGGAGTAAAGTATTTGTATTTCCTTTAGGGCTTGCTACCTGCCTCGTGATGCCTCACCAGAGTCAGATTGAAATTCAGTGTCTTATTACCACAGAATCTGTTTTGTCAGTCTTATGAGATCTATTTTAAAGTGAATGCTGGTCAGTTGTGCCTGAAACTCCACAAGGGGGTGGGTATAATGAGATGTGTCCAACCTCCTTTTCTGTCATGGTCTGGAATTTAGCTTTTCAGGTTTCCTTTGGTCCAGAGGGGATCCATTCCATTTGTTGAGAAGCTTAGAATTTGCTTTTGGCTTATGCTATAAGCATCAACCCTGTGGCCTTCAGAGAATGTCCCTGCAGCATCTGCTGGCTTCCCTGTGTACCTGACAGCTGCTTCCACAGCAGTTCTACCCACAGACTTAGCGAGCATAACCCTATTGTGAGGCAGTCCTACTGAGTATCTCTTGTGGACCAGTTCCCACTTGCTCAAAGATTCTGCCAATTTCCTTGGACACTGGCAGGATTTGTGTTCTAGGGGTGATTGTGTTTCATGGAGAAGATTGGAATTAAAGCCTGACTGGTTGGGAGTGGGAGTCTTCTCTCCACTACTTAGTACCTATTCTGACCATACTTCTCAGCCTAGAGGATTATTTGCTTTATTTGTCTTGCATCTTCTGGTCTGTAAAAGAAAATAGAACCTCAATGAGACACCCATAGCATGTAGTTTAGATGTAGTTAGGCAAGTTTTCTAGGTAGGTTTAATTTAGATAACTGAGAAACAAGGTAGTTAGGCATCTTGGTGTCTTTCATTTTTGGTATATGTCCTCTAGCAGATTGGCCAGGCATATCAGACCTGACCACTTTTTGGATTGGAATGTGACACTACTAGTGCAGTAAATCACAAAAACAATAGGGTTACCCAAAACATAGACATGATGTTCTAAGAAAAGACCAAATCTAATTAGACAGTAACTTTCATTATTTATTTATTTATTTAAATCAATATTTTTTATTTTGATATTGTGGGATACAGTTAAGGGTTAGGTATACAAATACATTTCGTTCAGGCGGTTGTTCCCTTTTCCCTCTCCAGCAACTGTTATTTTTTGAGTTATTGATAATTGCCATTCTGACTGGAGTTAGGTGGTATCTCAGTGTGGTTTTGATTTGCATCTCCTTGATGATTAGTGAGGTTGAACATTTCTTCATGTGTCTGTTGGCCACTCGGATGTCTTCCTTTAAGAAGTGTCTGTTCATATCTTTTGACCATTTTATAATGGGGTTGTTTGTTTTTTCTTTTCAGCATGTTTGAGTTCCTTATAGATCCAAGATGTTAAGCCTTTGTCATACCTGGAGTTGGCAAATACTTTTTCCCAGTCTGAGGGCTGTCTCCCTGCTCTCTTGATGGTTTCTTTGGCTTTGCAGAAATTTGTCAGTTTAATGAGGTCCCAATTGTCTATCTTATCTCTTATGGCCTGTGGGTTTCAGGTTTTGTTCAGGAATTGGATGCCAGTTTCAATTTCCACAAGGGTATGTCCTGCATTTTCTAAGGTTCTTATGGTTTGAGGTTTTATGTTTAGGTCTCTGATCCATTTAGAGTTAATTTTTGTGTATGGGGACAGATAGGGGTCTTGTTTGAGTCTTCTGCATGTGGTCAGCCAGTTTTCCCAGCACCATTTACTGAGTAGGTTCTCCTCTCCCCAGTGGTAGGTGGTGGAGGCCTTGTCGAAGATGAGTTGGTTGAGAAATTGAGGTTTTGCTTCTGGAATCTCAATTCTATTCCATTGATCTATATGCCTGTTCCTATATCAATACCAAGCTGTTTTGATGATTGTAGCTTTATAGTAAAGTTTGAAGTCTGGTAATGTGATACCACATGCTTTGT
>NW_007255974.1:454285-454752 GCF_000164805.1 Carlito syrichta | reverse complement strand
GTTCAGGCACCCTTGTTGATAAGAGGTGTCTCCCCATCCCCAGACAGATATTGACTACCATTAATCCCACCTCCCTTCCCCTCCCCCCCATAGTTTCCCACCATTGTCAGTCCTTTTCTTATAGTATTACATGGATGCTCAAGGTCTTTTATATGAGTGAAAATATGTGATACTCAGATCTTTGTTTCTATAAGAAGTCACTTGTATTATTGACTCTAGTTCATCCAGGTTGCTGTGAAGTTCATGATTTTGTTATTTTTTATGGCTGCATGGTATTCCATCATGTTTATGTACCACATTTTTTTAATCCAGTCTTCTTTGGATGGACAGTATGGTTGATTCCAGGTTCTTGCTATTGTGAACAATGCTACGATAAACATATGTGTGCAGGTATCTTTTTTATACAGTGATTTGAGTTCTTCAGGGTATATTCCCAGTAGGGGGATTGCAGGGTCATATGGGAGGTC
>NW_007255974.1:428154-454265 GCF_000164805.1 Carlito syrichta | reverse complement strand
CCAAGCTGTTTTGATGATTGTAGCTTTATAGTAAAGTTGAAGTCTAGTAATGTGATACCACCTGCTTTGTTTTCTTTGCTGAGGATTGTCTGGCTATTCTTGGACGTTTGTGTTTCCATATGAATTCCTGTGTTGTTTTTTCTAGGTCTGAGAAGAATGTTGCTGGTAATTTGATTGGTATTGTATTAAATCTGTAGATTGCCTTAGGTAGGATGGAAATCTTCACAATGTTGATTCTTCCCATCCATGAGCATGGAATATTTTTCCACTTGTTTGTGTCATCTTTGATTTCTTTGAGCAGTGTTTTGTAGTCTTCATTGTACAGGTCTTTCACGTCTCTGGTTAGGAAGATGCCAAGGTATTTCAATTTTTTTGTGGCTATTGTGAATGGAATTGTGCTTTTTATTTGGGTTTCTGTTTGTTTATTATTGGTGTAAAGACATGCGACTGTCTTTTGTACATTTATTTTGTATCCTGAGACTTTGCCAAAGGACTTCATCAGTGTAAGGAGGTTTTTGACAGATTCTCTTGGGTTTTCAAGGTACACAATCATGTCATCTGCAAAGAGAGATAACTTAACTTCCTCTTTTCCTATTTGGATACTCCTGATTGCCTCTTCTTCTCTGATTGCTCTAGCCAGGACTTCCAATATTATATTGAACAGGAGGGGTGAGAGTGGGCATCCTTGTCTTGTTCCAGTTTTCAGGGGAAATGGTTCCAATTTTTGACCGTTTAGGAGTATGCTAGCTGTGGGTTTCTCGTAGATGGCTTTTACTATTGTGAGGTGTGTTCCCCATATGCCTAGATGTTCAAGGGTTTTTATCAAGAAAAGGTGCTGGATTTTTATCAAAAGCTTTTTCTGCATCTAATGATATAATCATGTGGTTTTTGTTTTGACATGTGATGATGTATTTAATTACATTTATGGTTTTATGAATGTTGAACCAGCCTTGCATTCCAGGCATGAAGCCTACTTGGTCATGATGGATGATTTTTGAGATGTGCTGTTGAATCCAGTCTGCTAGGATTTTGTTGAGGATTTTAGCATCTATGTTCATGAAAGGTATTGGCCTGTAGTTTTGTTTCTTTGTTGGGTCTTTACCTGGCTTGGGTATCAATGTGACGTTAGCTTCGTAAAATGATTTGGGGAGAGTTCTATCTTTCTCAAGCCTGGAATACCTTCAGTAGGATTGGTATCAGCTCCTCCTTAAATGTCTTGTAGAATTCTGCTGGAAAGCCATCTGGACCAGGGCTATTTTTGTAGGTAGTTTTCTTACTACGTAGTCAATTTCCTTGATTGTTATTGGTCTATTTAGGGTCTCAGTTTCTTCTTGTTTCAACCTAGGCAGGTTGTGTGATGTCAGAAAGTCCTCCATTTCCTTAAAGTTTTCAAGTTTGTTTCCATACAACTGTACATAGTAGTCTCTAATGATCTTTTGTATTTCTTCAGGGTCAAATGTGACTTCATCCTTTGTGTTTCTGATTGTGTTTATTTGGGCTTTTTCTCTTTTTGTCTTGGTCAGTCTTGCTAAACGACCATTGAACTTGTTTATCCTTTTGAAGAACCAGTTTTTTGTTTCATTGATTTTTTTGTATTGTCTTTTTCTCTTCTATGTCCTGGATTTGGGCTTTTATTTTGGTGATCTGGATTCTTCTGCTGAAATTAGGGTTTTGGACTTTCATTATTTAGAAGGTTCTTGTCACTTTAAAAATTTGAGACAGGAATCAAAACTCATGGCTAGATACCTACAGCCCTCTGCTCTTAGTTCA
Source organism: Carlito syrichta (assembly GCF_000164805.1). NCBI lineage: Eukaryota > Metazoa > Chordata > Mammalia > Primates > Tarsiidae > Carlito > Carlito syrichta. The sequence continues at coordinate 452,495 of NW_007255974.1, read as the reverse complement.
TGGAATAGTTTGTTTAGTCATTGTTGTAACGTAATATAAAGCTCCATTTCAAAGATGAGCACATGCCCTTTCAGCATGTCTTTTCTTACTAATAAAATTCTGTCTTAGACTATTCTTTGAATTTGCTCTGAAATTCCTATCTGTGTTGGAGTTGATAACTTGTGGAACAGCCTCACCCACACCATCCAACATCATCCGTACCCCAACTCACTATGCCAAGGAGAAAGTTAAGCTTGAGAATGGAGTCACCAATACTGCCTGTCTTTTGTTCCTAAACTGATAGCTATAATTTCACAACCCTGTGTCATAGCCTCATTTCTCCTGCTCTCTCTTTCCACATGTTTATTTTATCTTATGTAAAATATAGATATACTGAGTGCAAGACCACACAAAGGTAACTTTTTTTCTCTACTCCCTTTTTTAGCATGTAAAATGTAGGTTTACATAGGCTATTCAGAGCCTCACAAAGATGCATCTACCTGCCTCAGTGTCTGCACTCCTTCTCCCCCACCCCTCACCCACTTGCTTTTTCCCTTTTAAACACAGACGTTTCTAAAACCCCCTTTGGGAAAAGCATAGGTCACAGATACTCCTATGACTTGTATATTTTCCTGGGTGGGTCCTCAATCTTGGCTAAATAAACCTTTCCTGGTTGAGATCTGTCTCAACCTCTTTTTGGTTAAAAGGTCCCATTAGAATTTTCTTTCACTATTTTTAGTAGTTAATCACCTTTTATTGGTTATCAATTCATATAAACATTATTTCTTATTTTATTTTATTGTTTTGAGTTGGAGTTTCACTCCATCGCCCAGACTGGAGTGCAGTGGCCACTGCCAGCCACCACAGCCTCGACCTGCTGGGCTCCGGTGATCCTTTCACCTCAGCCTTCCGAGTAGCCAGAATTACAGGCACGCGCTACCACACCCGGCTGATTTTTGATTTATTGTAGAGATGAGGTCTTGCCAAGTTGCCCAGGCAGGTCTCAAACCTGTGGGCTCAGGCAATCCACTCACCTCAGCCTCCCAAAGGCGTGGGATTACAGGCTGAGCTACCAAGCCTGGCTCATATAAACATTATTAACTGGAGATGTTTCTGTCTTCTCAGCAAAACCTAACTGATGTATTCTGATAAATTAAAAAAAAAACCCAACCTATGTTTTCTTGCTTTGCCAGTGAGCTTCCTTATTAAGAGTATTCTGATTGTGAAATAATGAGAAAACATAGACTGAGCACACTTTAGGAAATACTTATTTTTAAGTTTTAGTTTAAGAAACAAACTGAGGAACACAACTTTGATAACTGTTTTAGTGGTCTTTCATGATCTGGGGACTAGTAGCAGATATCTGAAAATGGTGTCTACTTTTGATGTGGCCATAAGATACCATCTGCATTTCCAAGTCAAATTTTTGATGGTCTGTTCTGTGCTGAGCCCCTGCCAAAGGATTTCTGGGCAGCTGGTTCTGCTGGACTTCACAGAGATATGTGCTACAGGGAGGCTCTGAGGGGAGACGAACAAACTGACTCTTTCCTAACTTGTATCCTCTGTGCTCTCATATGGCTCCTGCCTACTTCTTTCCTGATAGCATTGTCCAACAGCACCATTTCTTCTTCATGTGCTTTCCATTATCACTTGCTGGTCACTAGCCTCATCAAAGACATTACATGCTTAATGGCAGTAGGGTCCCAGCCCCCAGGGTTGTCTCCTCCAAGACCAGCCACATCACAGTCAAGCAGTATCTGTTCCTCTGAGGTCTGAGTTTCAGCTCTGTGGGGCTCTTTGCCAAGAACCTAGATTTTAATAAGTCTGTCTCCTCTTTCCTTTGTTCTTCTAAACCCATGAGCGGTAGCTGTCTTCCTCTAGATGTTTTTGTTCTTGGTGATAATTTAGGGTTATATTTATTTATTTATTGACTCTTAATTTACTTGGTTGACAACTGTATACTTGATTAACAATTTCTTACATATAGTTTTTTGTTGTTGTTTAAATCTCTGGTATAGTTTATGTCCCGTGACTGGACCTTGACAATAACAGAAATCATGGCTAGGAATCATCCCGAGAAACAGAATCTAAGATATAAAGTGTCAAGTTGGGTTTAATTTTGTCCTCCTGCCTGAACAAAGCTAATTCCCTTGAAAATTGGAAATGAGATGTGAGCAATTTGTGACATACAGTGGCATTCTGACTAATCAGATTTCTTCCTCCTGCCAATTGTGGTGAAGTCTCTGAGGAAGTAAGTCCCTTGGGTCACTAGGCAGCTATTGCATGTGTCTATTATGGCAGGGACAATGTCTACAATGACTATCGTGTGGGATATATTATTATCAGTGCACTGGAGTACACATACACATTTGAGGTTTTTAAACTATCACCTCAAATTATAGTCAGACTTAGAGTATGTACAACATTCCTAAAATATTTCTTAATTTTTTTGCAGACACAGAGCTTAATATACTGAACATTTAAAAAATTTAATTTTACTTATTGCAGAATTAAAACATAATTTTAATTAAATGCCTCATCAAGTGTCATTTAAAAAATGTATTGCATTTTTAAAGTAAAAAGTATGAATCTTAAATTTTGAATAGGACATTTGATTGCAAACAGCATTTCACTCTCATGTATGTGCATATTCATACTTCCTGTGCTTGAAAACATAGTAATAATCACACCTAAGGATTTTCCCTCCAAGAAAACCCTTGTTCTCCTTAATATCTACCCCAATTAGTCCTTGTTCTCATTAAATTTATATCTAGGGTTACATATTTGTATCTTCCAGTAGGGAAAGTAAAAGCCTAATGCAAAACAAGTGGTTTATACACAAAAATAATTAAAATATTTTGCTAATTTATATTGATAGAACACTGAGAAATGTGAGTAGGAAAGAACTTCAAAGATATTAGGGAGGATGAACAATAAAACTAAATTTCACTGAATATATCTATAGGGATGTATTTGCCAGAAATTCTGAATTTAATCTGTTTGCTCTTTCAACTGCAAATTGCTCTAACAGCTTACTTGCTTGGTTGACTGAAATTTGCAGTTAGCACTGGCTTATGCTAGTGACATGGACATGCTAAAATTTTTTCTGGCTTAATATAGAGGACGGAATCTTAAGGCTTAAGGAGATTTGAAGGTTGGAATGGATTTTTTCCATGACCCACACATATATTCATGGTCTACATCTCATCAGAGGTCCCCCAAAACATTCCTTTCATAAGACATTGAGAACACTTAGTGAGATACCAGACTCCCCATTAATCTCTGTGGTGGCTGTGCTTTAAAGGATTTGATGGTAGAGATGCTGCCATTCACAAGGGCTTCCTGATTTCAGTGGGGAGGATGTTATTCCAGAATTGCACAGGCCAATTGCACCTCTTCACTTCAAGAGATGAAGTGGCAATTGCTGTCATGGGCAGTTGGTGATCGATATGTTTTGGTACATATGGATTACAGTGGAGACAAATTAATCTCTATGTCTGCAGAAAAGAAAAAATATTTAAGCAGCCAACTAAAATGTCACCAGATATATAAAACTCCAGGACTAACTAAAAACAAGAAAAACAAACTTATGTAATCAAAATGGGTATTTCCTGTTTTATGCCATGTTCCAGATCATATATTAGTAAGTAGATCAAGTTCCTCTTGGATGAATAGAAAGTTGTGTTACCTTTTCTTCCACAAGCATATATTGTAATGACCTCAGGTCATTTTCTTGAGTGGCCGTGTATCAACATAATGGGAATGCCCAGTCTTATTGGGGATTACTAAACATTGCCTTTGAAGTGGTACTCATTCTTAAAAACCCAAAATGTGATCTTGGTCAGTGGATCAAAGTTGAAGCATAGGAGGTTTCAGTGGAAAAGTTCCAGCTGGAGTTCAAATCACAGTGGGTCAGTGACAGGTTCCTATAGTGGCTTTATTCTGTAATCATTTCCAAGGCAATGAATGGAGAATTGAAATAAGCATACATGGGAACATACAGAAAGAACATTTATGTACACAGGTCTAAATGGAAAGACCTTGAATGTTTCTTTCTTACTAAGTTAGCAATGTGAAGACTATACTCCATCTTTGGAAGAGTTGTGCAGATGAGTGCCACCGTCAAGGATACAGAGTACTGGTGGTGATATCTATCACATCACCATTCAGCTTTTCAGTTTGTCTGTTCAAAAATCATTTCTCAGAAAAGTTATGAATTATTGTGAACTTAATTAGCTGGAGACTACAATTTCAGTTACTATTTCAGATGTAAGTCCCCAACACCTGATATTTAACTGACATTTTTTTTTCTTGATAAAATTTCTTTGTAACTACCCTAAACTACTTTACCAGGCCAATTCAACTGTATACTTTTACAGTTTGCCTCAGTGGTACATCGTTTCTTCTGCTTTCTCCCACACCACAATCTGGAGAAATCTTGATCATCTTGAAATTCCCCATAACATTATGCTGGATCATTTTATAGATGAGTTATGCTAATTAGAACAAATGAGCAGAAAGTGCAAGTAGTTTAGATATCATAGTACTCTAGGTGCTATGCTATAGAAACTCTCATAGATTGAGAGATTAACCCAGTGATGTGTAGGGGTCTACAGTCACAGCCATGTTTCTAGCAATCCAAGAATCTGCATCTTGTGGGGGTAATCCTCTCTCTAGGGAAACATAAGTAATTGCATCTTGAACCACCAAACAGAACCAAAGAATGGTTGCTCAGTGAGCCATTTTGGATTTCAGAGGCAACATTTAACACATTAAAGGTGCTATTTAAACCAACATATCAAATAACTGATAAAGTTGCCAATTTTCAATGAAAATTTGAGAAAAGAAATGCGTGTGGACGTAGATGTTATTTATCCAGTCACATTGTTTTTCCTGAAAATGCTCTCAATCTCATAATTAATTTCATGGTAGAAGGTATGCAGCCATCGGTACACATATTTAAGATTTGCTTAGCATTATGCTTTCATTGAGAAACAACTAAATGAATTGCCCAGCAAAATGTCCAGTTGAAAACCTGATTATAGCACTGGTTGGTGAAAAGACCCAGAGAACATGAGATTCAACATTACAGGATTTGGCATATGCTTAAAACAGCAATCAATTTACAAAGGGAGACTTTCAAAAGGAGAACTCACTCTTCCCCAAAACAAGATTTGGATCACTTCTCTCATCAGAAACCCTCCAGTTGAGGCTCTGGTTAAAAAGAAAGTAAATATGAAAGTTTTAAATGGCAGTTGGATCTTGGTATCAGTTATAGAAATGAGGAATTTAGTACCTATAGGAATAGTCAGATGAGACAATAACTGAATTTTAAGAACAGGAAAATAGTAAATAACAAGGTCTTTGAAAAAGTAGTATGTGTGTCAAAGAACAGCAGAAAAATAGAGTAATCACTGAACTGAGAGAAAAAATTGTAGATATGAAATCAGAGAAATAAAAGGAAGACTAAAAGTTTTTAATAGGGATTCACAAGTCATGGGCATCCAAATACATCATGACTTAGGGTGGAAATTGATAATCATTAGAGGGATTCTTGCAGTACCCCAAAAATTATAAACACTTTCTCACTGAGCAACCTAACTCCATTTTATTCTGGAGACATGGTCATGCTTGTGTTCAAAGGTATGTGTGACAGGGTGCAGCAGAACTGATTATTATAAAAATATAAACAACCCAGATATCTGACTGAAAATAGTATACACACATTAATGAAATTCATCATAGCCTTTATAAAGGACAAGAACTTCTTAATTTTTAATGATGTGGAAAACTAAGGCCCTTCGTTAGGTGAGAAAAATGAGGTGCAGAGAAACATACTATTGCTTATTTGAAAATATGCATGTATGTATGTGTATACACATATACATATACATAAACAAAATAAATATGAAGTCTTTATCCCTGAATAAGAAAAGCCTCTTTTCCTACCCTTCTTGTATGATAGAAACACAACTGGCTAATACTCATAATAATGAAAAAAATGACAGAGATTTTAAAAAATTAAGTAAATATAGAAAATTAATATACTATAATGCTATATTCTTGTACTTACATCTATGAGTGTGTATGTATATGTATAGTATCTAACACCTTGTAATTAGGCACTAAATAGACAGTTTTGTTCTCCTGGTTTGGGATACTACTGGTCCAAAAGGAAGTCTATAGGACCCTTTATATAACTAGAATTATATCTAAATATACGCTACCGAAATTTGCACAGATATTAAAACCTAGTTCAAAACCTTTAAACTGGCAGGTTATAAAGTGCAAAGTCAAAGTATTCAAAAAACAAAGTACGTGAATTTGAAAGCATGAGGAAATCAATTTTTTATGTCAAGGATTTATACATGTTGTAGAGAATTTCTAATTAAGTCCTTTAAAGTTTTTTGCTCTGTTTCATTTTTCCACACCTTTGAAGAATATCTTTGAACATATTAAAAGTAAAATGTGACTGCTATTGTTAAAAAATAAATATAACTATTTTGACTAAGCAATAAGTTGTATAAATTATTTATGGATATTGGATCTGCAACTTAATTTATATACTTTCATTCCTCTCCTTTCAGCATATTGTCCTTGATTACTATTACAAGGTCTTGAACATACTATTTCTTCAGAAAGTTATGAGGCAGGCTGTAAGCTATTTTACATTGTGCTGTACCTGACGAGAATGTGACTATGCTAAATTTATTCATTTATATGCTATAAGTTGTGCACCATGGTTTCCCATAAGTATTATTTCTAGAAACTGTTTGTTCTGTATAATTGGAAACAAATTCAAATAAAAATACCCTTAAAATAGTCACAAGTATAATATAATAATATTATCTCATCCTATATTTATAACTTTTCCATATGAAAAATGTATCATTGAGAAAACCAATCTTAAGAATCTAGAGATACATAATGATTTGAGCTTATATAAAATCCTAAGCTTCTATTCTTGGGATTCTACTTTCCTATTTTTGTAATATATTTGAATACTAAATATAATGTATTATTTTATTTAAATTTAAAACAATTGTAGATATTTCTGTTATCAAGCAAAAATAAAAATTGAAAAATGTACTTTATCTGATAACAGAATGTAATGAAATATTTATATTACACTTTACATTTATATTTGTATATCATTGGTGCCACAGCAATAATATATCTTATATGTAGTATGTTAGTTTAATTTTCTCTTAAGATTTAATCATTCTATTTTAGCCTTGGTTATGTGTAGATTACCAGCTGGTGAAGTCTAAAGTGATTATAGCAGACATACAGTTATTATCATTTTTTTAATTTGTATTTTAAAGATGTGGGGTACAATTCAGGGTTTGGTACAAATGGTCATTGTACAGGTAAAATTTGGGCCTCACTTTGGTTCCCAAGTCACCTGATTTGTGATCAGGTACCCTTATTGATGAAGTGTGCCCCTCCCCTCAGCTTTCTCCCCTGGCAGTTTCCCACTACTGTCAATCCTTTTCTTATGGGATTATGATAATTGTTATTTTAACCATAATTCAATTTAAAGTGCTATATAGTAATGTAATAATGGCATGAATACACTTCTAACATTTCTGTGGGGTCAGATGGCTCGATCTTATGAAGAAGGGTCACTTAAACTTTGCATTGACCGTGCATTCTCAACCAAAAAGCGCAACAGCCTTTTTCACTTGAATTCAACAGGAAACAAAAAAGTGAAAAAAATACAAGGAAAATTTCTTTGGAAGTGCTGCAAAATGATAGAGGACAACTTAATCTTCATATGGACTTTGGGGCACCACTCAAGAAAAACACACTTTAACAATCAGAAAACACTTCATACTGTAGCCTGCTGAGAGCCCTTTACTTGAACATATTTGATAGACTACATGGTCCTTTCTGAACTAGCCGTGGAATACAAGAGTGAGGTCCTTACCCAATGGGTAAACATTTTCTGCAGAGAATCTAAACACAAGTTTTTAAAAAACTGACTAAAGTTTGGCCATCTTTTTATTATCACCATGTGATGGTAATTCATAGACTGAGAGTGATTGAATTCTTCTCCATGGAAATGTTTTCGCTGAACTAAGCTTTCAAGACTCACTAGTATGACTATTGAGATTTAATTATACACACACAATGAATGGCATATATGTAAGCTTCAAATCCTCAATTTTCTAAAACTTTGCTTTAAATAACTGGTGTTTTTTACACACAGGTTCATTCATAGAACCCTCAGTCACACAGTCAATCATGAAACACATAGACTCCGCTTCTGTATTCATTTTGAGACTGTCTGAATTTTTCAGCCTAGAATCTGCTTCCAAACCCTGTGAACACACATCGTTTGTTGTTTAAGCAGTAGATTTGAGGAGAAAAAACAAATGGGAGATTATAAAGGGAAAAAAGAGAATTGGTTTGCTTCCATTCTATTATTTTTAACTACTTAGTGACTCTCTCTTTAACATTTAAGAGTGAAATAGGATCAGACATGGTGGCTCACTCCTGTAATCCCAGCCCTTAGAAGGCTAAGGTAGGGTGATAGCACGAGGCTGACCTGGACAACATTACAATTCTCCATTTACACATACACACACACACACACGCACACACACACACATACACACACACACACAATAGCCAGGCATGGTGGTGCATGCCCATACTCCTAGCTACTCAGGAGGCAACAGGGTCTCTTGAGTACAGGAGTTTGAGGCTGCAGTGAGCTATGATTCCTTTACACAAATTACTGTGATTTCTATAATTGAGCTCATTTCTTTCTCTCTTTTTTTTTGAACTGTTCATCATCCCCTTCTTCTTTTATTTAGTTTTTTTTATTATTATTTTTCTTTTCTTTTTTTATTTTTATTTTTTTTGAGTTAGAGTCTCACTCTGTTACCCAGACTGGAGTGCAGTGACTGCTCCCAGCCCACTGCAGCCTCGACCTGCTGGGCTCCGGCGATCCTTCCGCCTCAGCCTTCCAAGTAGCTAGAACTACAGGCGCGCACTACCACGCCCGGCTAATTTTTTGATTTATTGTAGAGATGAAGTCTCATCAAGTTACCCAGGTGGGTCTTGAACCCGCAGGCTCATGCAATTCACTCACCTCAGCCTCCCAAAGTGCTGGGATTACAGGCTGAGCCACTAAGCCTGGCTTGTTTTAAAGATGTGGAGTATAATTCTGGGTTAGGTATACAAATGTTCATTATGCAGGTAACCTTGTTGATGAGGTATGCCCCTCCAGTGCCTGTTCAGAGAACTAGTTGTCTCTAATTTTGTAAGATAATTTTTAAAATCATTAAAAAATATATTAAGTGCTGTAGAATGTTTGTTTCAGACTTTAAAAATCTAGATTTTGTTTTCTCTTTGAATGCATTCTTAAACTAAAACCCACAAAAATTTGTGTATTAGATAATCCATCTAGTTGTTTGTTTGATGGGTGGAGTTAACACTAAGAAATACCTGTAGCTTCAGCCTGCATTAATAACGTCTATTAGATCATTTTGCAATTTCTTGATGAGTACAGTTTAGTACTCATCAAACAATTTGTGTTAAAGAAAATCAGTCTTATTAATTACCTTTGTTTCAAATTTCTTTCACTATCTTTGGAACATGCTAAGGGAATTTGCTAATGATATTGAATTCAGACTAAATCACAGTCAATATTTATTTAAATTCCAAGTGAATTTGGACAAAAAAGACCATTGCTTCAAAAAAATTAGCTGATTTATGTAGAGAATTGATATCAGTTTATTGGCATGAGTGGCCCATTTAAGAATCATGAAAATGTCAGGTACATATATATGATGGAATATTGCACAGCCATAAAGAAGTACAAAATCATGGACTTTGCAGCAACTTGGATGGATTTAGAGTCTATAATACTCAGTGATGTATCACAGAAAGAAAGAACTGAGTACCATATGTTCTCACTCATAAGCAGACTCTGAGCATTTACCATAATACTATAAGAAAAAGATTAGCCCTAGCCAAAAACTGCCAGCGGGGGTGGGTGGGGGAAGGGCAGGGTGGCACATAACATTAATAAGGGTACCTGATCTCAAACTAGTCAAATGGGGATCAAAGGTTGGACTAAACTTTACCTGTATGATGACCACTTGTATACCTAATCCTAAATTGTCCCACATCTTTAAAATAAAACAAAAATTTTTAAAAAGAATCATGAAAATGAAATTCATAAAAGTGACAGCATTAAGTTATTGACTTCTAGATTATTTATAAACGCACCTTTGATCACAGTGTTTTATACAGTGATTATAACAACAATGTTAGGTTCATAAAGTCCATATTACACCTGCATTTGCTGTTAGGGGAAATCCAGACACCTGGTTAGCCCTGAGTAATAAAATACTTACATGGTGATGTCAATGCTAGAAACCTATTCTTCTGATCTCTAGGATGAAGAGTTAACATATTCAGTGAGCACATACTCAGCAGAGTGAAGTTGTGTTCTGGCCTTCAATAAAAAATTTAAAAATAAAGTAGGAAAAAAGAGCATTACAAAAGTGATTGAAATATTGGAAATTCATATCAATATAAAACTATGAAAAGGTTAACTTACAAAGAAAAAGAGTAATTTATTATTTACATTAGCGTATGTAAGCCTTCAAACCAATAGAGAAAATACATATCTTTTACAATATTCTAAATAAATTTTGCTTGTTCAGATTCTAGAAAGAAGGCAATTTCTTATTTTTCTATTTATATACTCTCCTTAATTATCATATTCTAAAATGAAGCCGACTTCTAAGAATGAAACTTAACAACAAAACTAAAATAAAATCTTAGCATGCTTGTTAATATCTTAAGTATAAAATTGGCCATAGGGACCTTACTTAGGGAAGAAACTCAGAACTAAGATGTAAGACTGAGTCAAAAACTTGGGTGTTGCTACTAATGTACCTGCTCAATTGAAGTCCTGTTTAGCTTGTGAATTCTACAAGACAGATCCTAACAAAGGCATTTTTTAATCCTTTACTAATTAAATCAGCCTGACACATGACTGCTCCCTTTCTGAACCATTCATTTTAGTATGACTTATTCTGTCCCAGTGGCTTGTGTGAAAGAGCTGTCAGCTTCTCCCTCCATATTGAGAGTAAATTCTCATAACTACCATACTAAGAGACCAGGAGAGAGATCATCACATGCTTGATTCTCCTAAGCCCAGCACAACTGAGTAAAAAGTAACCAGTAACAATTTTTATGGTACTTAGTAGAATGCCAATATAGTTTTGACACCAGAACCTTTAGCTGAGTGAAAAACAAGATTGATTCACTCCCTTAAGTGGTTGTCCAATTGGTCTGAAAGATTGAACATGGCTTCTAAAAACAGGAACAGTTTTCAGAGTGAATTAATCTGACTTAAGAGATTTGAAGCGTGGTATACCCCAAATGGAAAGATTACAGAGTTTAAGTGAAAGAGTAGCGTTTATTTGAAACATTTTTTTCCCAGAGTCAGAACATTTATAAATTTTGTGATTATGGGTTATAATTAGAGCTTAATGTCTATTTTTTATTCCTTTCTTGTGAATGAATTTTAGAAGTCCTATACTTAGTTTTAGTTTGGTTTTATTAATTTGTACTCAATTGCATCACATAATACACATTTCAAGAAAATGATACAAAAATTTTATTAAGAAAATTAATTTGTTCATATTTCTCTAATATCTTCAAAACTGCACAATATCATCAAAGAAAAAATATGGAATTGCATAATCATCAAATATAAATGTTGTAATTCTTTCATATATTATTTTGCTATTGAAATTCTAATGAGTGCTATGTTTAATTCTATGTAAACAAATTAAAAGTTTAATTGTTTCAAACATTAGCTTAGCATTCTGCATGCTATATGCATACTCCAAGAACCCTTAATTCTAAATGAAATAATATATGGAACCATGAAAGCCCAATCTAATCCTAAATCTGCCCTGCTCAATAAAAATATATCTCATAGAATGTCTTTATATTTGATCAACAAATTATTTTAAATGATACTGCAACTACAATATTGCTTTGGCTATCAATGCAAAACCATGTAATAGATGAGTTATTTATGTTTTCCATTTGTAAGACATGGGAAATTGTTGATCATTATTTTTGTTATAAAAGATAAAGTGAGTTACAATTTAAAAAACACCCACTTTTTACCAGGATATGTTGAATCAATAAAACAAGTGGTAAAGATTAATGAAAAAGAAATAGGCAATTTTATATTGCCCATATGAATATGTCTTGTTGATCACAGGTTAATGTCAAAATAAGACTTAGGAAACTATCACTGCTTTGTTATATGTTCATTTTCTCTGCAAGTGCTGAATATAGTTCTTTGTGCTAAGTGGCAAAGATGAGCAATTCAAAGTTTACAGACTCAAATAATCTCAGAATATAAGATCAAATTCCTGAAATTACACTGGAGGAAATTAAAGTCAGGACAGTACAAAAGACTAATAAAGTCACTAAAAGAGAAGCAGAGACAGGGCTAGTGATTTTCTGACGTGTGCTATGTTTTAAATAGAGGTTTATATGTATTGGAAAAAGTTCTAATTAATTTGTTGTAAACCACCTTTGTGATACAATATTCTGAAAATTATCTAAATTGAGCATGATCATAGTGGCTTACTTAAATAGTAAATTGATGTTAATATTTGGTTAATGAGATAGCTCTTTTTTTTCCTCTGGGAATGAACTGCTCAACAGTCCTTGTCAAGTTTGTTTTATACTGATGTAGTTTTTTTTTTGTCTCGCGAGTTGGCGAGCTGAACCCCCAGGGGATGTTGTAGTTCTCAAAGTTGTACTGCCAGCCTGGAATTCTTGGGGTGGCTGTGGACTAGATGGCATTCAGATAGGGTACGCAGTGGCACCCAAGAACTCTGGGATGTCAACAGTTGTAGAGTCTCCAAGAAGTGTTATAGCTCTCTTAGTTTGAGGGTCGGTGAGTGTTTACAGTTCTGCTGGTTTAGTAGACTCAAGCCAACGGGGAGAAGTGTTCATCATCTCCTCGGTTTGGCAGGGTTATGTTATAGCTATCTTTAGCTAAGCCGGTCCAGTTCCCTCAGTCTGGTGTGTGCAGCTCCTTTAATTTGGCAGTTTTTTGGGGAGGTGGGTGGGTTCACAGTTCCTCATCCGTTCTTTTAGTTCAGTAGTTTCAGGTTTTTGTTTCATACCCAGGAAGAATAAGGGACACGGACAACCTGAGAGTAAGTAGAAAATTGTTAGGAGATAGGAAAGCCCCCGGTAGCAGGAGGGGACTCCAGAAGGTTGTCCACCAGAGACCAAAAGTAGGGGTTTATAAGTCTTAGAAGCATGCTGATTGGGTGGCAATAGCACCAATCAGAGAGAGGAACCATGGTGTGGGATTGTAATATACCAATCAGGAGGAAGTTGGCAAGGGCCAACCAAGAGGAAGTACATGAAAAGTGCGGTCCATGTACCTAGAAATAGGTGTTTTCATTCCAGTCTGTGGGGCTTGTAGTGGAAGTTTTTACAGGACTGTTCTAATCTATCTGTCAATCCAGTGTCTTCCTTTCTCTTCTCTCAGTACTACTAGATATAACTTTTTCCTTAAGCAACATACATTTAAAGTCAATCAGATGTTTGTTAGTTGTCTTCTCACTGTCACAATAAAAGACACAATAGGGGATGAAGATGCCCATAAGTTATGGATACTGCTATTAAATAACAGGCAACTAAACACAAGGCAAAATTGATTTACATACAGCTAGGCCATAAGCATCATATAGTGTCAGAATATGTAATCTACAAATGGAAATAACTTTTACAACACGTCTTCATATTATTGTATTGATCTCTTTAAGAACGATTTCAGCTTTGTTTCTGAAGTAGAGCCTGTAGAATTCTATATAAAGTGGGCAAAGCTGCTGCAGTTTGTTCTGCGTTAATGTGGGTGTCAGGATAGGTCACTTGTTTTGCAACAGGATTTGCAGAGCATGAGGGTTGCTTTTATTTATATTTTAAGTTGATGATCGTTAAAACAATTGAAGCTTTCTAAACATGTTTTCTATGAGCTTAAGATAATGCAAATTTCAAGATCATTATTACCATTACAAATAGAACCAATATCACTAAAATGATTTTGAAAGCTGATGGAGATAAGAAAAGCCAAAGCACTCAAACGCCTACAAAAAACATATCTTGACATTGCCAACTGTCTTGTGTCATTTAAGAACAATAATCAGGGTGTGTAGATGTAATCATACATGTATATAGAGATGAAAGTTATCATGTACTGGCAGTTGAACTATCACTGCTGTTATCTGGGGAATTTGCCTGAGAACCATGTGTCCTTTTTGGATGACATCCCAGCAGATCCTGAGAAATGGGTTTTTGCTGAATCAGAGGAGTTTTTTAGAACTCTAGCAATTACTATTGTAACTAGATACTTCTAAAGTTTTAAATCAATGCATTCAAAATTAAACTCTCACAAAACATTTATGCACAGCCATTCAGTCCTTGAATATCATTTTATAGGGCTTCCTAGTTATCTCCTTCTAAAACTCAGTGTTCTGAGCAGTGATTTGTCTGATATATTCCTAAAATTTCTGAAGTGTTGTGAAGTTGTGATAACAGCAAGAATAAAAAATTCATCCCCTGAAAAACTTCATAAAATAGCCCTACAGGATTGTTTAAAATATCTTAAATGGCACAGTATAGTGCATCCCCAGAATTCAGTTCCATGGCCGGTCTCTGAGATCAGAATGTCCTTTTCGAAGTCTGTGATTTGGCAAACATCTGGTAGAAGATTAGTACACAATAATGCATCAACTTGTTAGCAAATGTTGATTCAAATAGATCAAAGAGGACAACTATTGGCTTACACAATGAATTCATTAAATTAGATATTTACAGATCTGAAGGTCACACTTCACATGATAAACTCAAATTTTAAAGTATTTACAACGTATCCATTGCCTCTGATTAACATATCCATTTGTCTGTTGGATAACTATTCGTCTGGATATTTTATTTTGCTAGCAATGCCTCTGCACACACAGTTTTTACAAATTCAGAAATTTAGTTTGTAAATGATATAAATTGTGTGTTGCAGTTGTAATTTTATTGATTTTAGGCAACCAAAGCAAGTAGGCTTAAGGAAATAGATGTATTTCTCAAAATATATGTTTCTGGGGACATAGCTACAATAATATATATAATTCAACAATACATATGTATGTCTCCAAAAAGCAGTTTTTAAGAGGATCTCTGTAGAGTAAAAGGACTATTTTAAGACTATTTTAGGGTCAATTTTAATTTAGAAATGACTGCTACAATATGAAATGTTAGTCATTCAACATAAACTTAATTTAATGAACTGATTTTAAAAAGCAGCTTTTATGAGGCAACTAAATTACTGCAGGTATTTAGGTAGAGTTTATTTATGTGCATTTAGAAATTATTTATCTCTCCATTCTTATCTGCTTATTTATCTTTCTATATTTCTACTTATCTTCCATTTACTCATAATTCATCAGGTGCTTCCTAGGAAGTTTTGCATTGTAATAGTTACAGCATTGCAATAGTTACAAAAAGCTACAAAATATACAAGACGACTCATCTCTGCCCTAAAGGATCTCACCGTTAAAGTGAAAGAGAAATACACAAGTAACACAACTGACTAATAAAAATAGGTAATGTCGGGATTTCTGGGTTTCATTCTAGTTAGTTTTATGTAATTTGAGTCTATAATTATTGAATGTGTTAATAAATCAAGCCATATTAAAATATTTTCTAAATTTTTAAATATCATTTCAACTTTCTCAGCTTTGTACAGTTTCAGTCACTTGCAGATTCAGATAGACTACAGCACACTTATTTTGAATGTTATGATTAATTTATAGTTTAATTTGTATTCAGTATATTCTACAGGAATAGAAAGTTGCAACAGCTATTCTATAAGCTTATCTGCTTATTTATCTTTCTATATTTCTACTTATCTTCCATTTCTCATAATTCATCATGTGCTTCCCGTGAAGATTTGCATTGTAATAGTTACAGCATTGCAATAGTTACATTTCTCATTTCAAAATGATTTAAAAATACAAAATAAGATCTCTTGTAAATCATGGTGATTATAGTTAATAATAATGTATGTTTTTAGCAAAAACTCAGAATTTTAATCTTCTTATTTTTAGAAAAAATTGTTAGTTTTAAATAAACAAAAAATGTTTTAAATGCCAAATCAGCCCCCTTCCCTTGTATGAGCAAAAAGTCACTGATACAGAAAGTATCTATATTGTGAAATATATACTAGCATAATTTCTTGACCTTTTAAAAATAATGTTATATTTTTTCTTCAAAGTTGGCTTTTCTTACTTCAATCATATTTCCAACATAAAACATATAGTATCTTCTAATGATTCAAAATTATGTTTCTGCTTCACTTTGATTTAATGTATGATATGTGAAAATTTAGTTATGTGCAATGGTTGAAAAATACAACTTCTTATTATTCCTCTATACATTAACTTACAGTTTTGGTGTACCATTTCTGCTTGTCAGGAACATTTAATGGCAGTTTTAACTAAATCCTTAGATTCCAGTGCATAAAACCTGTGTAAAGAAAAAAAATACAAATATTTTCCCCAAGAGAATATAGCATACAAATGCTCTATTTGGCTAGATGAAGTAATAAAATAGTTATTTTTAATGAAGTGAATAAAAATATAAGGATATCTTAATATTTCTCAGTAATTGGTTGAAATAAGACATGTATTCTACCTTTTTATAAGACCAAATCATGTAATTATTTAGAAATAATAATAAATTATATAGCACATTACCAAGCTGCCAGAAGTGGGATCTTAAAAATACCCCACAAAATCATTGGATTTATTCTAATAACTTGACTTTGAAAATTTTCAGAAATAAGTCAGTATTGATTCTGTGGTCAGTGTTGAAATGACTTTCCTACATCTAATCCATCGGGTCATTACAAGGAAAAATTGTGAGCCACCTGATCATACAATTTGTATTCTGTAACCTGGCTGCCTCAGATTTCTTTGCTTTTTTTCATTTTCACTTGGGACTCCAGCCAGAAACTGACAGTTAGAGGACACTTGTCCATTGGTTTTCCAACATCACAAGTCATGTCAAAATACTGCCTAAAAATTATGTTCTTTCTATCCTTATCACTGTCACCACATCAAAAGAGAAAGATCTATTGACAATGTAATTTCATTCACTTTTTAAGGTGTGTTTGCTCTCAGCATAATTATTAGTGGTCACAGAAAAAGTTGAATAGTTATGGATAATAAACATTACAATAGTATTATATTGTTGGTGTTTAAATTTATCAGTTACATTGATCTTATGTAAACAGTCTGGGCATTCTGAATAAATGAACCCAGACATGGAAAACAGACAATTGCAGTGGTTGTTTTAGAGAAATAAAAGAAGAGTATATAGAGTTAACATTCATTGTGACAAAATTTTGCTTTTTTAAAAAATTAACTTTGAAGTTGTCCTGTGAGAAACAATGTCATTTTAATTTTTAAAGAGAATTGAGGCTTAGAGGATTTTTAAAGAGAATTGAGGCTTTTAAATAGCAACTTGTGCTAAGGACACCCCCTGCCAAAACGCACTCCGAGATATTAATTTTCATAGTACCAAAGGAAGACATATCTACATTCTCACGCATACCCACATAAAAATACAAACACAGGAAACTATTCTTTCCTCAAATATAATTAACTGATTGTCTCAGTGAAAACTAATAATGTGATCATGAACACTGACTTTTCTGTCTTCTAAGTCTATTAAACTAATGCAAACCTGAAAAGCAAAACCAAAAAAAACACCACAAACACACATACACACACACAACAAAAAAATAACATTTTGAATTGAATATTTTTTAGTATATAAGTAATATATTACAAATGGACTTTGATGACTTCCATTCATGTCTTTTCCCAATTATCTTTCATTTTTGGTTACTTGGAAGAAAAATAGTTTTAAATCCAAAGTTACTGAATATAAAGCCATGAGTGAAAACTGAAACACAAAGTATATATATATATATATATATATATATATTTTTTTTTTTTTTTTTTTTTTTTTTTGAGTTGGAGTCTCACTCTGTCACCCAGACTGGAGTGCAATGGCCGCTCCCGGCCACCGCAGCCTCGACCTGCTGGGCTCTGGCGATCCTTCCGCCTCAGCCTTCTGAGTAGCCGGAATTACAGGCACACGCTACCATACCCGGCTGATTTTTTAATTTATTGTAGAGATGAGGTCTCGCTGCCCAGGCAAGTCTCGAACCCGTGGGCTCAGTCAATCCACTCACCTCAGCCTCCCAAAGGCGCGGGATTACAGGCCGAGCCACCAAGCCCGGCACAAAGCATATATTAATCAGAGTTTTTCTTATCTAGACTTATTGCATAAATTGATTGATATATGGGAATTTGCTTCATTAAACATAGTTTAACCTCAATTGATAAACATATTAAGGATTAAAGTAATCAGCTTGATTTCTCCTTTCCCAGTCTTACATACTGACTGGATTGAATTAAATAGACAGTTTAGCAGTCAAATTGTAGATTTATGGATGACAAAAAAAATGGAAGCTTGGGCACAAAATTATAAATTATTTTTCTAGGCTTGGAAAACCATAGACTGCATGCTAATTTGTGTTTTGTAATTTCATTCATTGGTTATGCAGATCTTCACGAATCACTTCTTTAGCGATATTTATCAGATGACATCTACAAAGGTGGTCAGAATTATGTGGTCTGGGTTTGTTGATGTGCTTTTCAGCTTTTTTATGAATATAAATGCCAGTGTAACTGTCACTCACTGCAGTTGCATTCTATTTTGTGTATGATAGAATTAAAACTGTTTCAGTATCACTGTGCAAGCAATTGTATTACCTGATCATTATTTTCATATATTAATTTCCTGAGAAATATTTTCATTATTTTTTTACCCATAAAGTCATTGAGTTTCTTCTTTTTTATCTCATAAATCCTAAGTAGTCAGATGCAAAATAATTTTTATATTGCATGTTCTATTGTGAACATGCAGTTGACCCTTGAACAAGAATGCTTGAAATGCATGGCTCTGCTTCCTAGAAACAATCTCCTATGTATACTAAAGACAATTGCATACGTATTTCCTACACTTCACACGAAATGATGAAATCCTTGAAGTCTTTCTCTTTTGCCTCTTTTTTCTCCACTAAAAATAGAATGGAGTCACAAGAACACATTTTACAAATTCTTATGCAACCTATGGTTTTATTTCTATTTTATAATCATGACTTTGAGACATACAAGTTATATGATCATTGCCCCATAAATAGCAGGACATCAGAGTTTGTCAATGTATGTACGCCTGAATTAAAATTTCACTAACATCCTATTACAATATTGGCCTTCCACTGCTCTCAAATTTACGGGGGGGGGGGGGGGCAGGGAAGCTATTTGTGTGGGCCTGTTGAGTAATTTTTATGTTACATATGTCTTTGCAATTTCCTGTACTGTTTCCATGTTAATAACTCCTTGGGCTCACATCTAAAGTTTGGTGATTTTTTTATTATTAACTTTTATTTAACTGTAAATATACTAATATATCAGTTGTTAAATCTAGACGGAGGAAATGTCAAGTTTAACTTCCAGTGATTTAAATTTTCTCAGATTTTGCAATCTAAATTAATTTGAAAATGAAGTCATACTATAAAGGGCAGCAAATCTGAAAAGAAACCAGCTTAATACAGTCTTCAATTGACTCAACTCATCTGTCCCATACATGGTTTATATTTTATCCCAGATCATCTCAGCATAGCCTGGTCTTCCAGTTACTTTGCTCCCTTGGTGGGTTGGACGGAAAGAGGCCCTGGCTTTGCCAACATTCTCTCAGAAATCCTGGATAACCCAACCATGTAGTTCAGGTGAGTGGCTGCTCCATGAAAGCAGCAGGGATTTGGGAGTCAGGATGGAGTGAGATAAGTACCGTATCCTTTCTCCCACCAGTAGAAGATCTGGGATTCAATAGTTGAATGTTGCTTTGCTGAAAATGTCCTACAAGTTCTTATATTTAGTCAGCTGCTGCTTCTGCAATGATGCTATGCATCAAACCACATCCAAAACTCAGTAATTTGCAACCACTACCATTTAATTTTTACTCAAGCATGTCTAGGACAGGCTGGGTATGGCTGCTCTAGGTAACTGAGCTGTCCTGGGCCATACATTTGGATTATATCTGTTGCAGGTTTATCTCATTCATTTGGAACCTCAGGCAATTCGTGCAAAAGAACAGCCCAAGTCCACAAGCACATCTGATGTCTCTGCTTGCATCATGTCTGCTGATATTCCTAGAGCCAAAGGAAGTCACATGTTCAAGTTTCATTAAGCACCTTTTTCTTATACTTCTCTGGCATTGCATCCAATAAAACAAAGCATACTTTGTTTTATACTATAAAAGTATAGTATACAATACCTATACTTCTCTGGCATTGCATCCAATAAAACAAAGCATGTTTCTTAGGCTCTGTTCTGGGGATCATGGACTCTTAGTCTTACTGTTGGTACAGAGATTATGAACAGACCTCAGAATGGAATTTTGGTCCGGTATTCTATGACAATATGAGGACAACACTATCCCATAACAATTCATAGGAAGCATGGTGAAACCACCAATAGGTAGTGGTATCACATTCGGTCAAACTCCCATTTGTGTTTAATAAAGATGGGCTAGGAAGAGAAGGCCAACATACTGGGACATCAAGTAATTGCTGTACCAGAAGACAGTGATAAGTAAAGTTATTGCAGTTTTTGCAGGTAACATCTAAAGTAATGCATAAAGACAAGACATTCAGTACAGCTAGCCGTCAAATTAAAGTATGTTGAAAAACCCAGAGGACTTTCATTTGATTTTTATAGAAAAAAGTTCACATTAAAGAAATAAAGGAAAACTCTTTTCTTAATTTCTTTAGTTTAAAGAAATTAAAGACAAACTCCTGTAATGAAAGCAGAGCGTCAAGAGGCTGAATTTATACAACTGTCATTTCTGTGAAATAAACTAAAATGGGCGGCCTTATCCCAAAGTCAGGATGCTTTAGGAATGGAACTCAGGCTTGCATTGAATGTATTTGTATAAATGAGCTAAGGGGTCTTGAACTCTTAAATGCCATCCAGACCACCTGGCTAGCAAAAGCCGTTCTTTCCTTCTCGCAAAAGGGAGAAAAACTTGGACTGGTTCATGGGTAGACCAGGAAAACATGCTGGTTCATAACAACTACTGCCAAGCTACTTTCTCCAAAGTCACAAATTAGTTCTGAATTTCCAAAACCAACAATTTTTTTTTAATGTTCTTTACCCTCCCCCCCCCAGAAAACACTTGTTACCATATAAATTTTTCTCTTTTGTCTTCTTCAACATGGCCGTTCTCTGACCTTCCTGCTGTGTGTCTGCTCGTTTTCACTCCCTGACTTCTCTTCTTCTTCACGAATAAATTATATATGACAGTTCCACATAGCACTGAACTTGTCACTTCAGTCTCTCTACAGTCATAATCGCTGAATTCCGATCATGTCTCATGTATTATGCTAAAGGTTAGGAAAACACTGATAAAACTAAATCTTGATATGAAGACTAGGGAGGATGGAGGATCAGCCCACGGGACAGGTGAGGACAAACGGCCGTATGCTGTGCCCATTCATGAAGGTCAGGATTGTAGGAGATGTAGGGTAGCTTTTAAACTTTCTGAAATGTTAAATATTACTATGTGACATTCCAAGAGAAGTGTCTCCGACTGCTAAGCGACTACTGAATTGTCATTCATTAAAATGATCAAGTAAAACTAGGCCAGCGTGTGTATATGTGCACACACATATGCACACACTTCATTAAATGTTTAGGTTTACTTTATGTGAATTTGAATTATGCAGATTTGACATGATGAAATATAGATATTAAGTGTTGCATCTTATGTAGAAAAATTATTTTTAAATAGAACATTAAAAAGAGTGGGGTTGAGTAAATTATAAACTGTGGTTGGAGAGATTTTGATGTTAGTACACAATATTTTGTCAATTTCCCAATAATTACACTATTTTAATTTTTTTTCCCAATAATTAAAACTTTTTCACCAGCTTAAAAAAAAGAAAAAACTAACTAACTTCTATGGACTGTACAATTGCAATTGTATTTGAGCACTTTAAACCAATGATCTAATTTTTAAATGTATCTGAAATTATTTTTGAATACAAAATAGAAAAAGTTATAATGCATATTTTTGTGTATATCATTTAAAAAATGAATATCATAAATTATACATATGTGCAAACAGAGTATATATGCATTTGTTATTTTTATAAAACTATAGGATTTATATATGAAAATGTTGAACTGCCCTCAATTTTTTAAAAAGGCTTTTGGTGATAAAGTATAACTCTTGGTTTCAAGTGAGATAGGATTAATCAATCTAATGTGGATTTGTTTTAAAAACATATGTTCTGCTTCCTTTATTTGGAAACCTTTAATCTTAAGAATAAAGTTCACTGGTTGATTTAATGTTATAGCATCAAGAATGAGTGCTTCAGGACAGATATATAGCTGGTTTCTGAAGTGCCATAATTCCAAAGCATTGTCATCTGTCTAAATGTGGTCCTCAACTGACCCACTGCTTATATAGACAGAGTGGAAGTACATATGAAGACTGAGAATCTTAGAGACAATGTCAGAAAGATACATACTGCATGTCACAAACTTTGTTTTCCACTATTTTCTAAATAACACCAACTCACACTTTGAACTTGAAGGCCTTCAAGTCAAGAAACTGAGACATAGCATTCATTAATGGAAAAAGTATGAGCAACAATGTCCCTTCAGACTTTTTAAATGAAATAGCCCCCTCTGGATGCAAGAAAAACTGCCTATGTCACTCCAAAAATATTCCTTTAGACCCAGTAATTCATCTACCTTTCAGAGAACAGCAGGACTAATTCATGTACTAAGTCTTATTTATCTCCATTTCCATAAGAAACCCAACTTCACAGGGTAGTACTCATCAATTGAACCTCTGTATCATATTCTCTACTCTCCTAGTATGACCCCATCATCCAGGCCTGTCTTTAGCGCTCACTCTCCATTGTCCTGTGCAGATTTCATGCTCTGTCATCGGCATATTCCCACATCTTTAAACACCTGTTTAGTTACAGCCATTGTTTTTTTCTTGTTCAAACTTAAAACTGGTTTTCCCATGGAGTTCGTGTCCTCCTGTCTCATGAGTTCCACAGGTCTAGAGATGGGATTCGGGCTCTTCTAGTTCAGCTCTTCATTACCCTTCCAGACACTGGTCTCCCTCTTCACTCCCCCTAGTTCCTCAGTGGTAACAGTTCACTAATTCACTGATAGTAAAACCTTTTCAGTGAATGTCACTCTTCATTTCTGAGATAATAATGTGTGATCTGTCAGTACAATGAGTGATTTCTGTACAACATCAATATTGTCTCCTTGTTCGCTCACTTTTCAACTGTCTCAGAATGGCTACAACCCCACTTAATTCAACTTTCTGTCTTCTTTTTGTCTTTGGGAAGAGGGAGCACAGGGTGTGTTAAATAATTCCATTCTTCAGTTGTCTCTACAAACAGTTAGATTTTCAGTATGACTGTGACAAGACTATATAATATTTGTCTAAATATTTTACCATTCTTTAAAAAAAGATTGTTTTATTCCATATAACTATGAACTTTCAAATGTTTTTTCATTAGTGAGCAATATGGTTTAATTTACTGCTTAAATAAAAGCAAAAGGAAGATACTACGCCTCTTATAATTTTTGAATGTGCTCAGATCTCATAAAAATCCAGCCCTCACATTTGTCCCTTCACTTTTGAATGACATTTCTTATATCCTTAAAGATTTTCTTCCCACAACTATACCCTCTCTTCTGTCTTGTGTGGTTTGCTTTTCACTGTTGAAGATTTTCTTTAGTATAAAAATTATATTGGTATCTTTTACCTAAATTTTTTTAAAGAAAAAATGAAGATTTTTGCTTTTAGAAAGATGAATTATATTTCTTTTCCCTATTTCTCCTGTTAAATACAACAAAAACACCCTGGACAATATATATGTGTATGTGTGTATAAAGAGGGAGAGATTGAATATATACCAATGGCAAAAGAAAAATGCAAGTCTTGTTTGATTTCTGCAATTAAAAAAGGTGCTCAAAGTGGTTATGATCAGCATCCAGACACTTCTGATCACGGCAAACTAAAAGTAATACTTAGATAACATCTCTTAACTTGTATATACATTTTGGTACCATGTATGTGTGTGTGTGTGTGTGTGTGTGTGTGTGTGTGTGTATACACACGCGCGCGCGCACACA
>NW_007255974.1:414556-427728 GCF_000164805.1 Carlito syrichta | reverse complement strand
CCAGTGATCCTTCCGCCTCAGCCTTCCAAGTAGCTGGAACTACAGGCGCACACTACCACGCCCGGTTAATTTTTGATTTACTGTAGAGATGAGGTCTCACCAAGTTGCCCAGGTGGGGCTCGAACCCTCAGGCTCAGGCAATCCACTCACCTCAGCCTCCCAAGGTGCAAGATTACAGGCTGAGCCACTGAGCCCGGCTTTTTTGTTCAATTTTTTAAGGAGTTATTATTTTTTTTTTGCTGATATATTTCAGCTTTTTGTAGATTAGATATTAGGTCTTTGTCAGATATATAGTTTGCAAACATTTTCTCTCATTCTGGAGGTTGCATATTTACTCTGTTAATTATTATTATTATTTGCTGTGCAGAAGCTTTTTAGCATAATTAAGTTCCACTTATTTATTTCTGTTTTTGTTGAATTTGCTTTGAAGTCTTAACCATAAATTATTTGCTTGGGTCAATGTCCAGAAGAGGTTTCCCTATGCTTTCTTCTAGGATTTTTATGGTTTTAGGTCTGACATTTAAGTTTTTAATCTATTTTGAATTAATGTTTGTATGTGGTGGGAGATAAGAATCAAGCTTAATTTTTCTGCATGTGAATCTTCAATTTTTCCAAAACCAATTGTTGAATAGAATATCCTTTTCCCAGTTTACGTTTTTGCATGTTTTGTCAAAAACAAAAGATATTTGGGTTTATTTCTGGATTCTCTATTCTTTTCCATTGCCCATGTGTCTGGTCTTGTAACTATCACCTGGTAGTAAAATTTGAAATCTCTTAATGCGATGCCTCTAGTTATGTTCTTTTGTCTTAGGATTGCTTTGAATATTTGGGCTCTTTTTGGCTTCCATATAAATTTTAGAATTGTTTTTTCTAATTGTGTGAAAAATGATGTTGGTATTTTGATAAGGATTACATTGACTCTGTAGATTACTTTGGGTAGTATGGTTTTTTTTTGTTTTGTTTTGTTTTGTTTTTGCGTTGGAATCTTACTCTGTCACCCAGACTGGAGTCCAGTGGCCACTCCCGGCCACCGCAGCCTTGACCTGCTGGGCTCCGGCGATCCTTCTGCCTCAGCCTTCCAAGTAGCCGAAACTACAGGCGTGCGCTACCACGCCTGGCTAATTTTTGATTTATTGTAGAGATGAGGTCTCACCAAGTTGCCCAGGCGGGTCTCGAACTCGCAGACTCAGGCAATCCACTCACCTCAGCCTCCCACGGGATTACAGGCTGAGCCACGGAGCCCGGCTTGTATGGTCATTTTAACAATGTTAGTTCTTCCAATCCATGAGCATGGGATGTTTTTCCATTTGTGTCCTCTACAATTTCTTTCATTGGTGGTTTGTAGTTCTCCTTGTAGAGATTTTTCACATCCTTGATTAAATATATTCCTAAGTATTTTCCTTTTTTGGCAGCTATTGTAAACAGCATTAAATTCTTGATTTAATTTTCAACTTGTTTCTTTTGATGCACAAGAGTTTGTGTGCTTGCTGTTTTTTTAAGAGAATTTTCAAGAACACTTTTGGTTCACATCAAAATTAAGTGGGAATTCTGGAAATTCTCACATATTTGTAGCCCCAACATGTGCACAACCATTTCCAGTATTTACGTCCTATACCACAGTGATTACTTTGTGACAATTGTTGACCTGGCATTGCACATTGTTATTAATCAAAGTCCATAGTTTGCATTAGTGTTCACTCTTGCTTTTATACATTTTATAGAGTTCGAAAAATGTGTAATAATAACATGCATTCACTACTGTATCATTCTACAAAATAGTTTCTCTGCTCTGAAATTTCCCTGTGCTCTGACTTTTCTTCTCTCCCTCTTCCTGGCAACCACTGATCTTTTTTTTACAGTCTCCATGGTTTGTCTTTTTCAGAATGTCATATAGCTGAAATCATGCAGTATGTTATCTTTTCAGATTAGTTTTTCAATTAATAATGTGCATTTATGTTTCCTCCATGTATTTTTATGACTTCATGACTCATTTGATTTTTTTTTTAATTGGAGTCTCACTCTATTGCCCAGGCTGGAGTGCAGTGGCATGATCATGGTTTACCACAGTCTCAAACTCTTGGGCTCAGAAAATCTATTTTACCTCAGCCTATGGAGTAGCCGAGACTATAAGCATGTGACACTGCACCTAGCTACTTTTTAAAAAAAAATTTTGTTGAGATAAAATCTCACTATGTTGTCCAGACTGATCTTGATCTCCCGGACTTAAGCAATCCTCCCACCTTGTACTCCCTATCTGCTGGAATTACAGGCCTGAGCAATCACACTCAATTTATATCTCATTTAATTTTTATAAACAAAAAATAATTACTGGAGGGGGTGAAGTTCAATGTCCCCCACCACCAAAGTCAGGCCCTGATAAAGCCTAATAAGTTTGGTTCAGATAATACAGTGTCTCCTGATGCCACACTTGTTCAGAAAAAAAATGGTCTGGCATACTTCAAAATGATTGCCCACTCCTACTGTCAGAAACACAAGAGATTTTTCTCCTATATTCACTGTGAGAAGCTGTTAGAAGTGCCCTCCCCACTCCACCACCTTCCTGATTGGGTTCACTTTCAATTGTTTTTGTTTTCCAGAGTTATTTATTTACTTTTAAATTGACAAGTCAAGTTGTGTGTATTGATCATGTAGACTTGCCTATCCCAAACCTCTTGCAATTCACGATTCATCAATTACAATTCAAGTTTTCCTACCCTGGTACTAGACCCTCTGGATTTCTGCTCAAAGTTTTCTCCTTTAGTAAGTTGAGATTCTATGCGTCTGTCGGTCGCTCCAATTTTGGAGCCAGTGGACTCCACATATCTGACAGATTAAATAGAGCTGTTGATTTTGCAGTTTTATAGCTTTTTACATGTCATTGGGATGGAGTGAGGATATGTGTGCTCCTCTTTTGCCAGACTAGAAACCAAAAGTTCACAAAAGTGCTTTGTTTGATCTAGTACCATTTGTCTATTTTTGTATTTTGTGTGTGTTTTTGGTATTATACTGACAAAATTATTGCCAAATCCAGTCATAAAACCTTTCCCCCATTTATTCTAATAAGATTTTTTATAGTTTTGGAACTTAAATTTGGATCCTTAATCAATTTAAAGTTAATTTTTGCTGATAGTGTAAGATACAGATCCAACTTGATTTTGTGGTGTGAATATCCAGTTATCTCAAAACTATTTGCTAATGAAATAAATGAGTATATTTTTAGGTCTAAATATTGAAGTTTTGTGAGTAAGCAAAAGCAATGCAAATAACAACATATTGCTAACATTTGGGTTTCTGAATATAAATATTTGCCTTTAAATGAATAAAATATTTCTACAAAGATAATTATAAAATAATCTTGTAGAAATATGTGTCTTCAGAGGGAAAAAAAAGGTGGCTAGTAGGAAGACACAAAAGAAAAATTTAGCTTTGACAAAATATTTTTTACGAACTTAATGTTTTACAAAACAACTTTTAAAAATAATATATTAAATACAATCATATTTTGGTTATTAACAGGTTATTTTCTTTTGTTTTTTTTTCATTTTTCTGTTTTTTCTCTAGAGTAGTTGTCTTGCCCTGTCTGAATTTTTAATGCTTCTGAAGGTTCAGAACATTTAAAACTTTTGAAAGCAGGAATAAGTCACATTTGTTTTGATATGTACCGGATAAATAGAAACTCAAGCATTTCATTAACTGAAACAATTCTGATGGATTTTATTAAATAAACAGTCATTTCTGATGAGAATTATTTTATAAGGCCATTCAATAATTCTTGCAAATAAGATATAAATGAACATCAGCTTAGTGAATTGTTATTGAAAATGATTCTGTTTATTTAGAACGATTGCTACAAGTAAAAAAAAATCTAGAATCTTTAATTGATCATATATTTTTATGCAGACAGAGACAGATGAGAATGTATTACCTCATTATAAATTCTAATGTCAAACTACAAATCACATAAAATAGCTACAATTAGATGGATGAATTTGATTGTTATCCAGTGAATTGGGCAACTCAACGATAGTAATTAAATAATATGGTAGGACAGCAAATGGATCTTACTTGTCCCTCCCATCTTCTCTTATTAGCAAGCCTTTCTAATGCTGCTTTCAAGCACTAAATCAAATTAATATTTCAGGACATGACTCTGCCTACTGTGGGGTGCTCATACCCTCTTAGGTAATACACTTAAGTGTGTGTTCCAAGGTATTAAATCCTGTGTAACCTCTACTAAAATACTTCAGAGCTCAAAATTGATGTCAAATGTTAATCAAAACCTTTTGGCAAGTATAGAATTTTAATGGAATTGCTTGGTTCTTGAATTAGAGCAGAATTTTAGGTCTCTGAAATATAGGGCAAAACCTTGGCATATTAGAGATCCATTCTCCTGCATTCATTAAGAAAAGGGCAATCAGGAACATAAAATGAATGGGACTCATACAAGCCAGCAGCATTAAGTACATAGGTTTGAACATTAACCTTATCATTTTGTGGATCTAATTGATTTGACTCTTTGAGCATTTGACAATAAAAACAAAAAGGAGAGATTTACATCGGTTTTACTCATCTATCTTTCTTTTAAAATACATCTTCACCAATCTTAGCTAATTTTATATAGATTCAGGATTTCAGAAATAACTTGCTTCAAATTATTCCTTTGTTTCTCATTTTCTTCTCTCACACTTTCAAATTTAAATACTAGAAAAAAATGCTTTCATGTTACATGAAAGAAAAACAACCTGATCTCTGAAAAATCTTTTACTGAGATTTGGAATCAGAAAAAAAAAAAGTGATTATTTCTGAGAAGAAGTTGGAATAGTATATACTCAGCTATTAGATTGTTTAATTATATATTAATAAGTTATTATTATTAATGTTATCATTTTATAAAAGAGACACAACTTTTCAACTTGAAAAAAAGAAAAATTAAGTACTACTTTCTCATAAAAGGATGAACATTTTGAATTGCCACAAAAATACAGCATTTACCTCTTATCATTAATTTTTTTAAAGAAAATTTGTATTCCTATTTGAAAAGCAGCTTTTTATTTTCTAACCAACTATGTCCTAGAAATGAGAGAACATCAGTTTCATTATTGGACCCATTGAGAGCACAGGAGATAAAGGTAAATGCATGGAGCATAAGGCAAATTCAGCATTGTCAGTCATAACATTTTCTGAAATTATTTGTATGTTAAGCATATTTTTATATATTGGTATATCCATCTTGATTTGTATTTGTGTCATCAAATTGGATAAAAACAACACAGAAAGCATGAAAGCAAAATAAATGCAGATTAGATGTTTTACTGCATACTTCAATCAAGATATAATCTAAATAACATTCTGCAACTTTTTGCAATAGGCACATTTGGAGCTGTGCACAGTATAAGAAGCACTTCATTTTATGCCATTTTTAAATCACTCTTCATATTCATATTAATAATTTTCTTTATGTTTCTTTATATTCATCTTTATTTTCAGTTTCATAATCACATTATTCAAAAAGACTAAGGAACTATTTCTTGGAAGCAGAAAAACAGTGGGTGAAAAAATAAGATTATTCTGTACATCTTTGAATTCCAGATTTACTATAGATTGCTTTTGGCTTTTCATTCATATACATAATTTGATTTGGGAAATTAAGTTCACAAACTGAGAGACCCAAGAGATAAAAAAAAAAACTCTAAGAGAACTATTACTATATGAATTCCTACCCCACGTTCACTGTATTTGTTTGCAGTGTTTGTTTCTTAAGTTTAATTTTTGTTTGTCTCATAAAATAACCGATTGCTTCCGCAACTGCTGCTAGCAGTATGTGAATGTCAAGTAATAAACCCCTCCCGGACATTCCTTTGCTTAGCCTGCCTGCTGACATTCCACTCTGCTCATTTAGCAGCTCCCCCGTCAATCACAGGTAGCTGAGCGGACCAGACCAATCCCAAGTGCCCCCATACCCATTAGGAGAAATTACCCTATCATGTAAAAACAAGTTTAAAGTTCTTTCCTCTTCCTCTGTAATGATATATAAAAACTGCTTGCCATGCTGGATCGGGGCTCTCGTCCCTGAAGCTGCTGCTTCGGGCGTGAGCCCAGACTCAAGCCTGAATAAAGACCCTTGTGTGTTTGTATCAGAGCTGGCTCTTTGTTGGTCTCTCGGATTCTGAAATTTGGGTTTAACATTTGGAGGTCCCACCGAGATTTTTTTTATTCCAGAGACCTGCAACCCCAGCCTGTAGGGTCTCCATATGGGGGAGTGCACTGTATTGTCTGTCTGTCTGCTTAATTGTTACTCATTGTTAGCGCGCTTCTTGTAAGATATCAATATCTACTTTATAAGGCCAGAATAAGGTTAAGCGGACGCGCTATCTAGGACCACTGGCCAGAGATCTTGGGAGACGTCTCTCAATCTCAGAGGGAGCATAGGTGCTGGAAAGCGCAGGCACAGAGGGGGTCCAGGCACGAGAGGCGCGGACTCAGTAGCTCTCGGACGCAGTGGTGGTCTGAGAGAGGGGGTCGTCTGGTATGCCCCCATTCGGTGGATAGTGCTGTCCTCGTATCTGAAGGTAGCCCAGCACCAAGAGGTGTGGGCTTGCCTTCAGATCAGTTTTGTCTTTGTCTCTACAGCTGTAGGAAAGTACATTTTTGTGTTGGTTGCATTTTTTTAAAATTTTATCTGCTGTTTATATGTGTGTTACTGTGGACGGAAAACATGGGACAGAGACTAACTCTAACTCTTGGCTGATTATTTCTCAGACGTAAAGTAAAGCTGATAATCTGAATGAAATCATTTGCAAAAAAAAAAAAAAAAGAGGCCGTCCTTCAATGTAAAATGGCCACCTGAGAGCACTTTCTCACTAAGTTTTGCTTTGCAGGTTAAGCATATTATCTTCCTGATTTCCGTTATAGCCGCCCAAATCAGGTATATAACTGATAAACTCCCCCCCCCCACCCCGTGGGCAAAATCTTTTATTCCACCCAAACGGGGCTGACGCTCAGAGTCCTGGCCTCACAGGAAACAAAGCCCGGCCTGGGCGGCCGAGGCGCAGCACGGCAATCCTTGCCCCACCTTCCCCCACCCCTGTGAGCGGGCCGTAGCCTGCGAGCCATAGTCTGCTCTCGGCGGAGAGAAAACTGAGAACAAAGAGGATTAATGAGCATGAGCAAATCAAAAAAAAAACAAACTTTCAAGGTGAATATAAAAGCTTACAAATTCTAAATACTGCTGCAAAAGAATTTCTGCTAATAACTAGTTCTATCATTTCATTTAAAAAATGTATCCTAGAATTTTCAGCCAAAATAAATAATATAAGCAATATAAGATGTATTTAGCCAATATATAAATAATATAAAGTATGTTTTTAATAATACATTTTTGTTCTATAATAGAATGGCTGGTTATAGAAAGCATAGAACAAAAATAGAAAGTTAAAACATGTCAAAGAATGGTATAAGTTCATTGAACATGTTAGTTAAAAGTTAATGGAAACAAATAAAAGAAATTCTGTAAACTCTCGAGGCTAAAAAAGTTAATAGTCTGTGTTGGGGGTATACCAACCTATCAATTGCTAACAGGTGTCTCTCACTTTGAATCTGTTAAAAAGCTGGTTAAGTTATCGTGCTTTGTTTAATGGGACATATGGTCTTCTAAAAACTTGATTGGTGCATATTTTTCAATGTCATCTTATCTCCTCTTATTTAAGTGGTGTCTTCTCCTAACCTGCTGGCACTGTTAAAATTTCTGCCTTTTGTTGTTAAGGTTATGGAAAATTGCCTGTTGTGTATAAGACATGTTACTGGTTATCTTAAACTCTTTCCAGGGACCACTCCTCCTCCCCTCCCTTCCTTAGCCTGCATTCTCCTTCATAAATTCTGAAGGAGCTCATTCTAACCCACCTGTAAAGAAACGGAGAAATGCAATGTAAGTTAATGCTAGCCTTAAAAAAATAATAATTTTGTGACCTTTCTCTGGCAACCAAGGGAATGAATAGGCTGTTCTCGTTTTCAAATGCTAAAAGCCAGGTTAATTGAAACTAAATCCGTTTCTGAAGGTTTAGGCCTTGCCTAAAATCGTAATCCACTACTTGTCCCTGTAAAACTGTTACGAAGTCTCTCAGAGTCTTGTAACGTATGCTGGGTCTCTACTTTATACTGTAATGCTAAATAACACTAATGCTTGCGTTTTTTGGCTATGCTCATTTAATTGTCCACATCTTACGACTAAGGCTGCTGTTTAGTAATTCATGAGAATTTTTAACAGTTTTGCCTGTTTAGAAATAAATAGGAACAGATTATTTTACATCTTCGTGGTCTGTTCACTCTAAAAAAAAAAAAAAAAAAAAGGAGAAGAACTCCAAAATGAGCACCAGCCAGAAGAAAGGTAAACAAATTGGCAGTTGCCACTAAAGGCAAAAGCTCCAGCCACCCAAAAAAAAGGCCCAATAAAAATAAACCTGCTAAGGAGATGATGCGGCCCCTCCTGAAGGGGAGGGGAAACACCTAGCTCAGCGATAGTGACTGTTGACTGAAGGGGGAGGGGACGGCCCACCACAGCACTCTGTATGCCATCCACTCAGAGAATCCTTGGGTCTATATAAATGTGGCTGGGGTCCAAATTAATTTCTTAATTAATACTAAGGCTAAGTTTTTAGCCCTTGTGCTCATACTGAATTTCTTCCTCCTGAAACCTGCTCTCTAGTGGAATTAAAGGTGTTCCAAAAACTAAATGTCTCACCTAACAATTACTAAAAGGTAAATTCAAATTATGACTGTAAAAGGTTATCTATCAATAAATAAATAAAAATAAAATGGTATAAGCACATCAAAATGGTATAAGGAAAGTTAAAAAAATATACTTACAAAAGAAGTTCTATAAACAATCTAGGCATAATAAAGTCTTTTCTGAATGCAAGTCTCCAAACATTTTCAGATTTCTCTTCAAATTTTATATAGAATTTGCTTAAGTGCCTAGTTCAAATTATAGTCTAAAACAATCTGTCAGGCTACCATTATAGTCCAGAAATACAAAAGCTGGTACTTATAATAAAGCCACAGAAATTAAAGTTTATCATTTAATTTATGCTAATAACTTCAGACCTTATAACTTTTATATAAAAAGGTAATCAGCCCCTGCCTACAATTGTCAAAATGTAGGCCTCACTTTATTCCTTTTATTGAGCTAGAATCCAGTAATTTTATGCCCACATAATAGTCATGCAAAAATTCCAGCCAGTGCCTGAAAATAATGCCACTGCTGAAACAAATCTGGACGCCTTAAGTCAGACAGGGAGTGATTTTCAATCTCTGGCTAGGCAAGACTGCGCCCATTATCAGCTCTGAAGAAATTACAGAAGACGGACCTTCACCCCTCAGCACCCCAAATAATTATGGGATCAAAAAAATCTCTAAAGAATAATTGAGGCAGGGTAGCTAGCACAGGCTAGACATAAATTTCCTATAGGTAGGTTTTAAAAGGCGTTTAAACATTTCTACTGCAGGCCAAGTGGCAACCTGTCCCACCCCTTGGCGAATCCAAGGAAAACTCCATCAGATAAAACTAGAACAGTATAATTTCAATTTGCAGGTTAGCATAATAATCACTAGAAATCCTTTGGAAACATAAATTAACTAAACATAGGTATTTGGTATTTCATCACTCAGGATCCAAATCCCTGAAATGAACTTTGTCAAACCTATAAAATTGTTTAATGGTAGGCCTCTGAAGGAAAGGGGGCCACAAACATAAATGCTCATAAGAAGATGTGTTGTCTATTTGAAATAAATTTTAATGACAGTTTATAAGCTTATTTCCCTAGACACTTCTTGAACCCGAAGAAATTCAAAACATCCAGGGGATGTAAGTGCTGCTAAAAATTTAAAAAGGAAGAACCCAATCAGCGACTGTAAAAAAAAAAAAAAAAAAAAAAAGGGGGGGGGACCCTAAGTGTGGTCCTGTTCCTATAGCAGTCTAGAGAATTTAAATACCTAACTTCTCTATGAAGTCTCAAAGGGGGGGTGAACAAAAGCCCCTGCTAAGGGAAAAGGCCCCACAACAGGCTTTTAAATAAAGTAAACAGGCATCTTAACTCTTCTTGTTAGGGGCATACAGGCAAACTTAAAAGAATTTGGAAGTCTTGCCTTGGAGCAACAACACACAAAAAAAAGCAAAGTTTTCTTTTGTTGTTGTTGTTGTTTTTCTTTCTTTTTTTCTTTTTTTCTCTTTTCAAAATCGTCAAACTGTAATTTTGGCCAAATAAGACTTTTTTTAATGAAATGGCCAGTCTCTGGGCCATTTGGCCTTTCTTAAACAAAACCCGCCTGGGCGGGCCTTTAAAGTTGCAATGTGCCATTCAAAGGGAAATACCTCTAACTGCTATCAACCTTGCCGCTGGGCTAGTGGCAGCCCAGGTGAGGCCAACTGCTGATCCTGAACCAGTTACATGTTTCTGTGTTTATTCACACAATCATACAAGAAATATATATTTAAGCATTTGCCGCTTCCTGCCACAAAATGAATGGAGAATAACCTGGGCTTCACTCTCTAGCACATCAATTATTATAAAAGTATGTCACACCTATTATAAAAACAAAGGAAATTGTTGTCTCCTGCCAATGTTTACCTGTTTTAAATTCTCAATTTAAGCTATAATGTAACTACATGTCTCTAAAGTTTTCCATATAATAATATAATAATTCTACTTTTAATAATTACTGGGCTTCTTGCTTAATATCTACCTTTAAGTCTCTAAGTACAGAAAGCCCTTATCAGGATGGATGATGGCTGCAAATGTTAATGCCTGGAGGAACTAACCCTATCATGTGACTAGACGCCTATTAGCATCTGTTTGCCCCTTCAGTGATACAGAAAAGGACTGGTCGCTCATCCAGCAACATACAGGTTTCCTGAGATGAAGACACTGTGCTTATAACTCTAAGGTGGACTATCCTATGCCTGGTATAAGAATATATTAGTGACTGGGGTTTTAATGGCTATACACTTGCCGCAGCTAGGTGTCATTCCAATGGATGGGTGCCTCCAGTACTGTCCATCAAATATGGCGTCCAGCAGATCTAAGGATATCTAAGGATATTTCTATTGCATTGGCTACTCAAAAAATTGTAGATTAAAAGTTAAAAAATAAAAGTTAATGCTTTTTAAAAAAGGCAGCGTTAGCAGTAAAACAAGAGCTTGCGACTTTAAAAATAAAACAGGCTCTCTGATGTCACTCTGAGTTTCAGTGGATTTGCCTCATTCCTTTGGAGGTAAATAAGTCTGTCCATACTTGGGACAAGAAAAAAAATCATATCCTTAAAATTTAAAATCATTCAGACTTAAATATAAACCTCACTAAATTACATTAAGACATACAGGACATAAGTTGCCAAAAAGCAGTTCCGGTCCTATGAATTGACTAGCTCCATATTTAATAACTTCTCATTGTTTGCTAATCAAAAGTCATTAATGTCTATACTTATTAATGTAAGAATTTGCGGGACAGTAATTCTTGTCTTGCTGTGCCTATTTCCAGTTATTTCCAGAGTATTGAAAAGGAACATTTTTCAGCTTAACACCGAGTTTCATGGTTTTGTACTAAAATAATAAATAAAAAAGGGGAAGATGTTGGGAGCCGGCCACGGAGGCCCACTGAGCGTTAGGGATCAGGGAGGGCTGTAGACCCCGAGACCGCTAGGACGTGTTTGGGAGCCATTGGCCCCATTTTCCTCCTCTTTTTACCATAAAACACAAGTAACCTAAAGAAACTCTGCTGATCTAAGCTGAAAGCTCTGTAACTGTAACAGGCATGGCTTACTCTGAAAACCTATTGTTTCTGTTTCCCATAAAACTGTGGTTTCGGCTTACAAATTAAATATAATTCAAATTCAGGTCACATTTGAGAGCCTTTTATATATGGTACAAGCTTCTTTATACAATTTAACAGTATATTTGTAAAATTAGTATACACTTAGAGGGAGCAGTTTCAAGCTTTTCAATAATAAAGTTGTCAAAAATGGCTCAGCACAAAGTTTGGGCCACACACCTGAGAGCCCAGCGCGTACTTTAGACTGGGCTGCATTCTTTTAGGCCAGTTTTAACTACAATTAATGTAAGGTTTCAGTTATTTTAAAATAGGTCATGCTAACGTCAAAGAATCATGTTAGTTCAAGCATGACCAATCATAATATTTTAAGGTTTAATAAGATAGTTAATTTTACAAATTTCATTGTCTCTATTTCCTACTGTTGTAATTTTAGAGAACAAGAGCAACAACTCAATTGGTTTAAAGCATGATTTAACCACACCCCCTGGTTAACTACACTAATTTCCACCGTAGTTGGCCCTTTAGTTGTTTTAATTCTCCTACTTATTTTCGGGCCTTGCATCATCAACAAGCTTGTGGCCTTTGTTAAAAATCAAGTCAGCACCAGTGCCAACTGCGTGGTACTCATCCTTGGTGTCTCAACTCTCCTACCCATTTTCAGAATGGTCTTAAAAAAAAAAAAACCTATGTAGATCCATGATTGGGACTTATCTTTAGGTTCCTCTGAGAGGGCAGAATGAGAGACCCAAGAGATTAAAAAAAAAACTCTAAGAGAACTATTACTATATGAATTCCTACCCCACGTTCACTGTATTTGTTTGCAGTGTTTGTACTTAGAATTTTGTTAGGTTTAATTTTTGTTTGTCTCATAAAATAACCGATTGCTTCCGCAACTGCTGCTAGCATTATGTGAATGTCAAGTAATAAACCCCTCCCGGACATTCCTTTGCTTAGCCTGCCTGCTGACATTCCACTCTGCTCATTTAGCAGCTCCCCAGTCAATCACAGGTAGCTGAACGGACCAGACCAATCCCAAGTGCCCCCGTACCCATTAGGAGAAATTACCCTATCATGTAAAAACAAGTTTAAAGTTCTTTCCCCTCCCTCTGTAATGATGTATAAAAACTGCTTGCCATGCTGGATCGGGGCTCTCGACCCTGAAGCTGCTGCTTCAGGTGTGAGCCCAGACTCGAGCCTGAATAAAGACCCTTGTGTGTTTGCATCGAGTTGGCTCTTTGTGGTCTCTATCTCTCTCATTAGAGTCCCGGGTTCAACACTCCCCAGCTTATGTCAAAGTCATTTTGCCCTGCAAGATCCTGCCTGGCTCCTTTTCTCCTGTTTTAGGGATTA